>NW_017265175.1:1382-4895 GCF_001638985.1 Phycomyces blakesleeanus NRRL 1555(-) | reverse complement strand
TATATATATATCAGATTGATTATCATCAGCTTATATATATATATCAGATTGATTATCATCAGCTTATATATATATATCAGATTTACAATCACCTGCTTATATATGTATGAGATCGGCGATCATCTGCTTATATATGTATGAGATTGGCAATCATCTACTTATATATATACCAGATCAGCAATCATCTACTTATATATATATATGAGATCATTAACTATTGACTTATATATATACCAGATTGATGATCATTGACTTATATATATATATATATGAAATCAGCAATTATTGACTTATATATATACCAGATTGGCAATTATCTACTTATATATATATGAGATCAGGGATCATTGACTTATATATATACTAGATCGGCGACCATTGACTTATATATATATCAGATTGATGATCATTGACTTATATATATACGAGACCAGTGATCATCTACTTATATATATACCAGATTGGAAACCATTGACTTATATATATGCCAGATTGATAATCATTGACTTATATATATACGAGACCAGTGATCATTGACTTATATATATACTAGATCGGCGACCATTGACTTATATATATATCAGATTGATGATCATTGACTTATATATATACGAGACCAGTGATCATCTACTTATATATATACCAGATTGGAAACCATTGACTTATATATATGCCAGATTGATAATCATTGACTTATATATATACGAGACCAGTGATCATCTACTTATATATATACCAGATTGGAAACCATTGACTTATATATATGCCAGATTGATAATCATTGACTTATATATATATGAGATCAGTGATCATCTGCTTATATATATATGAAATCAGCAATTATTGGCTTATATATATACCAGATCAGTGACTATTGACTTATATATATATCAGATCGGTGATCATCTGCTTATATATATATGAGATTAGCAATCATTAGCTTATATATATACCAGATTGGCTATCATCTGCTTATATATATATGAGATCAGCAATCATTGACTTATATATATACCAGATTAATGATCATTGACTTATATATATATCAGATTGGCAATCATTGACTTATATATATATCAAATCGGCAATCATTGACTTATATATATGCCAGATTGATAATCATTGACTTATATATATGCCAGATTGATAATTATTAGCTTGTATATATATAAAATTGGTTGTCATCTACTTATATATGTATGAGATTGGCGATCATCTACTTATATATGTATGAGATTGGCGATCATCTACTTATATATATATTAGATTGGCAATCATTAGCTTATATATATATAAGATTGGCAATCATCTACTTATATATATATATGAGATTAGCAATCAGTAACTTATATATATATCAGATTAATGATCATTGACTTATATATATATCAGATTGGCGATCATTGACTTATATATATACCAGATTGATAATCATTAGCTTGTATATATATGAAATTGGTTGTCATCTACTTATATATGTATGAGATCGGCAATCATCTATTTATATATATATTAGATCGGTGATCATCTACTTATATATATATTAGATTGGCAATCATTAGCTTATATATATATAAGATTGACAATCATCTACTTATATATATATATGAGATTAGCAATCAGTAACTTATATATATATCAGATTAATGATTATTGACTTATATATATATCAGATTGGCGATCATTGACTTATATATATACCAGATTGATAATCATTAGCTTGTATATATATGAAATTGGTTGTCATCTTCTTATATATGTATGAGATCGGCAATCATCTACTAATATATATATTAGATCGACAATCATTGGCTTATATATATATAAGATTGGCAATGATTGGCTTATATATATATAAGATTGGCAATGATTGGCTTATATATATATAAGATTGGCAATAATTGGCTTATATATATATTAGATTGACAATTATTGGTTTATATATGTATGATATTAACTAATATTCACTTATATATATATCAGATCAGCTGTTATCAGCTTATGTAATCTTGCATAATCTTGCATAATCTTGCATAATCTTGTATAGTTGTATAGAAACACATATAAAAAATATAACAGAAGAAAGTTTGTGTAACATATTTCATTATGCATATTTGCGTAACATAAATAATACAAATGCATTACTGAAAAAAATTGGCAACTTTTGGCTATACTTGTTATATAACGTGCATAATCATGCATAATCTCGCATAAATGATCTACATAAACAATATAGCTGAATTCGTGGGAAAAAATGCTAAAGAATAGCTTTTTTCCGGAAAAATTTCCTTTTTTGGTTAGTTTCAATATAATTAGCATGAGAAGTCTTGGCATTTTTAGTGTGGGAAGATAGATTATATAAATAGCAACTATGTAAAAGCTTGGCATGGAAAAACATTTAACCTTAAACTATCAAAAAGCCGTTCCGACAATAATTAAATATATCTCTTCTAATGAAAGTTCAAATTCTTACTAAGTAATAATTTTTTAATTTTTTTTGCTATATAAAGAAAATTGAGTAGTATAATATAAAAGTATCAAAATATGTAAAGAGCAAATACAGAATTAATAAAAATTAATTTTCATATTTTTTTACTAATTTTCTTATAAAAATCAAAATATTATTATGTAGATCAATAAAAAAATATATAAATAAGTCAACTTATTAATATTTATTATAATTTTGATATATTTATATATTATATATATATATATAAAGATTATAAAAGAGTTGTAAATATATATAAAATTAAAGATTAAATATGATTAGAGTATGTAACTTATATTTGACGAGATGATTGGATATGACTTGGATATTGGCAAGTGTGAATAAATATAATGTGATAGATCCAATGGTATTGACTAATATCAGAGATAGATAAGATGTTATAGGCTAATATTAGTAATAAATCAAATGTTATTGGCTAATATTGATTGTATATTACATTTTATTAACTTATATAAGTTGTAAATTGGATGTGATAAATATATATATATAATACAGATTAACTGTTATTGATTTATATATATATCAGATCAGATATCATTTATTTATATATATACTAGATTGATAGTATTCAGCTTATATATATATCAGATTGGCTGTGATCCACTTATATATATATCAGACTGGATATCATATGTTTATATATAGTGCAAATCACCTGTCATCAACTTATATATATATCCAATTGGCAGACAACAGCTTATATATATATATCCAATTGGCAGTCAACAGCTTATATATATATACCCAATTGGCAGTCAACAGCTTATATATATACCAAATTGACTATCATCAGCTTATATATATACAAGATCGACTATGATCAGCTTATATATATATCAGATTGACTGTGATCCACTTATATGTATATCAGATTGGATATCCTATGTTTATATATAGTACAGATTACCTGTCATCAGCTTATATATATACCCAATTAGCAGACAACAGCTTATATATATATCAGATCGACTATCATCAGCTTATATATATATCAGATTAACTGT
>NW_017265175.1:0-1097 GCF_001638985.1 Phycomyces blakesleeanus NRRL 1555(-) | reverse complement strand
TTACAGCTTATATATGCCAGATTGAGTATCATATGTTTATATATAGTGTGGATCACCTGTTATCAGCTTATATATATACTCAATTGGCGGTCAACAGCTTATATATATATCAGATCAACTATCAACAGCTTATATATATATATCAGATCAACTATCATTAGCTTATATATATATCTGATTGGTGGTTAACAACTTATATATATATCAGATTGACTGTTATCTACTTATACATATATAAAATTGACTGTTATCTACTTGTATATATATGAGCTTAACTGTAATTAGATTATATATATATCAGATTGACTATCATCAGCTTATATATATATATATCAGATTGATTATCATCAGCTTATATATATATATCAGATTGATTATCATCAGCTTATATATATATATCAGATTTACAATCACCTGCTTATATATGTATGAGATCGGCGATCATCTGCTTATATATGTATGAGATTGGCAATCATCTACTTATATATATACCAGATCAGCAATCATCTACTTATATATATATATGAGATCATTAACTATTGACTTATATATATACCAGATTGATGATCATTGACTTATATATATATATATATGAAATCAGCAATTATTGACTTATATATATACCAGATTGGCAATTATCTACTTATATATATATGAGATCAGGGATCATTGACTTATATATATACTAGATCGGCGACCATTGACTTATATATATATCAGATTGATGATCATTGACTTATATATATACGAGACCAGTGATCATCTACTTATATATATACCAGATTGGAAACCATTGACTTATATATATGCCAGATTGATAATCATTGACTTATATATATACGAGACCAGTGATCATTGACTTATATATATACTAGATCGGCGACCATTGACTTATATATATATCAGATTGATGATCATTGACTTATATATATACGAGACCAGTGATCATCTACTTATATATATACCAGATTGGAAACCATTGACTTATATATATGCCAGATTGATAATCATTGACTTATATATATACGAGACCAGTGATCATCTACTTATATATATACCAGATTGGATACCATTGACTTATATATATGCCAGATTGA
>NW_017265174.1:161820-168270 GCF_001638985.1 Phycomyces blakesleeanus NRRL 1555(-) | reverse complement strand
GTATATAAGTGTGTATATGTATGTTTGTATGACTATGACTATGACTATGTGTATGTGTGTGTGTATGTGTGTGTGTATTTGTGTGTGTGTGTGTGTGTGTGTGTGTGTGTGTGTGTATAAGAAAGAAATAGAAAAATAGAAATTGTGTGTGTTTGTGTGTATGTATTTGTCTACTTCTCTAATTGTGTACTTCTCTATTTGTTTGTATATGTTTGAGTGCTAGGACTAGTACTAGAACAGTACTTGGACAGTTTTTGGACATTTGGACTTGGACTTGGACAAGACTTGGAATTGGATTTGGACTTGGACTTGGACATAGCAATGGACCTTGGCTTGACTATTTTGGAGATTGTACTAGTGACTATGGGGTTTGATCTGAGATAGAGAGATAATTGTGAGCACAATTTTTTCTGGTCAATATTGTTCTGGTTGTTTTTCTTTTCTTTTTTCTTTTCTTTTTTTTTGTATCTTTTCATTTTCTTTTTATATATTTTTTTCTCTTTTTCTTCTTTTCTTTTTTGACTATCTATCTTGATTTGGCTTTGAATCTTGACAGTGACCTTGAGGGTCTCTGAAAAGCCTTTTTTTCTCTGGTGCGCATTTGGAGCCTGTGTTGTAGTAATACAAAAAATGATTAGTCTATGTCTTGAGATAGTTCACCCTTTTTCACCGTACTTACATTAGCCTTTCTTGTGGGCCGCATTGACGTTTGCTCTGGCGCATACTTTGGCCTCTCTTGTAGGATAGTTAGCCATTTTTGCTGGCACATACTGTGGTCTTTCTTGTGGGCTGGTTGGCCCTTTTTGCTGGCACATACTGTGGCCTTTCTTGTGGGGCGGTTTGCCCTTTTCTTCTGGCACATGCTTTGGCCTTTCTTGTGGAGCGGTTTGCCCTTTTCTTCTGGCACATGCTTTGGCCTTTATTGTGGGATGGTTTGCCCTTTTTGCTGGCACATACTTTGGCCTTTCTTGTGGGCCGGTTTGCCCTTTATCTGGTGCGCACTTGGAGCCTGCATTGTAACAATACAAAAACAATTAGATTATGTCTTGAGATAGTTTGGTCCTTTTCCTGACACTTACATTAGCCTGTCTTGTAGGCCTGATTGGTCTTTGCTCTGGCGCATACTTTGGCCTCTCTTATGGGCTGGTGTAGCCTTTTTCTAGGCGCCCTTGTTGGGCTTCTGGTGAGCCTTATCGGCTTTTGACGAGGTGTCTTGAGGACACGACATAGCCGACACCTTTGCGGCAGAAATGGAACCATCGAGTTCCCCGGCAGAAGCAACAGGAAGCAACAGGAAGCAAATGTCCGACCAGTGGGATAAATGGCTCCTACCAGTGAGATAAATGGACCCGCCAGTGGAAGGAAAATGGGCGGCTGGCAACTGGCAACTGGCAACTGGCAACCGGCAACCGGCAACTGGCGGCTATATAAAAAGGTCCACTGGCGAGAGATGACAGGTTCACTGGTAGGAGGAAAGGGCCTACCAGTGGGAAGCAACAAACCCACTGGCAGAAAAGTCCCACTGGCGGAAGCAACAGACTAACAAAAAAAAAGCAACAAGCAACAGTACCTTTCAAATAACATGGACCGCCGTGGAAGGCATAGGGAAGGAACAAGCAACGGGAGGGAACAAGCAACGGGAACTAACCCAAAAAAGATGGTACCAGCCGCGCCCACCAGAAGAGACAACAGAAAGCAACCAGTAATACACAGGAATACGGACAACGGGCTCACACGCTACACGCGCGCTTGTGGACTTGCTCGATAGACCATGGTTGACCCGTGGCTACTACTCCATCGGGCCCTTTTGAAAGAAAGAAACAAAAAGAGAGAGCGGTCGGTCGTAAGAGTCCAAAATCAGCTCAACAAGCTTAACAAAATAATATTGCCAAGGCTTTATGAACGTCTTTTGAACTCTTACAGTCGCCTACTCCACAGGCTTTGATTAATTAGTATTCAAAGTTGCATCGCACATAACGTAAAAAATCATATACTTATCTTAAAGTGATCTGGCTAGCCGTTCATAAGAAAAGAAGCATGGCTATCGGAAGACCCTCTTGGCTTCTGTGTATAAACGATGACCGGCCGGACATAAACCCATATATTACCAGAAGCTCTCCATCGTCTCCACCAGTAGACACGGCCAGTACAAAGAAAAAGGGAAAAAAGGAAAACCAAAAGACGCGAAAATTTTTCTCTAGCTATAAAAACAGAAATGGGGAGATGATGACGCCTCCCTCACTTTAGTCCAATAAAATTCATTGAAAGTATACATCAATCAAAAGATTGGGGGAGATAGGGGGAGGAGGATGGATGGATGGATGCATCTTGTGTGGTGTTGGTCACGCTGATCATTTGTTTTCGTCACTACAAATACTTTTCAGGGAAAGTACCTGAGTATAATATTGTATATACACAAGTTGAAAAATGAAAACAGAAGGCCCTTTTAAAATATAACACTGGTCTTTCTTTCCAACTCTTACATTCAGTACCCATACTCTTACTTTTTGCAGTGCTATATTGTAGTATCCTTTAAATGTATCTACTGTTTTATAAAGGCCAGGCCTTGAAAGGCGTTTTCGGAAAAATTAAGACCGTCCTGATATAAAAGATAAGGGGGGGAGTCATGCAAATAAACAGGCTAAGTACAAACAAGGAAACCAAATATATATACATTTATACAGGTATGTATCACACGTTTCATATTTTCTCTCACCCTATTTGCTTCCTTTCAAAGGTTACCAAGTTACTTATGAAGTTAATAAAGCAAGCACACCAAGACAAGAGGTGTTTGGTAAAGAATACAAAACATACAAGACATAAAAAATGGCTATAGTTATTTGGCTTATTATTTATAAAATAATAATATTTTGAAGCATTTTGATAGTGTGCTTCTGCTAATCAAACAAGTGTAAGAGTACGCCCAATCGTAGCACTTTTATGTAAGTTGATAAATCACCTTTATAAAAAATATATTTCTATTAATTTAAAGAGTGCCTTTTGCTGCTACTCTCGAATCGATTCTTTTATATATTCAGTATATAAAGACTCTCTCTATCTCTTACTAGGCTTCTTTTATTTACTCTATATGTATTATATTAATGTACTCTAAGCGATAGAAATCCCTATAGATTGTGTATTGGATAATACAATTTATTCTTGTAATAAAAAGATATATATATGCACCTTTAATAAAAATGTATATCATATATATAGTATAACAATATTATCCCAAATCTTCAAGTCTCTTATAACTTACAAAAATAAAATCTCAAGGCTAGTGCTTTAACATACTATATCTTCTCCAAGTTTAATTTTAAGCAGACACCCAAGTAGCTTTTATTTTGTACATGCATAAAAAGCAGGTGTCTATTTATTATTTATTTTTTTGAAAGAAAACAGATTGGATATACAATTGAATAGTGCTTTTGTGAAAATAATTTATAATTTTGGCTAACAATATATGCTCATCAATATTACTAGCTGTATTCTACTTGAATAAAAAACATTATGCCAATGAGTTTTAGTCTCTTGGATTGCACGATTGCAAATACTTGGCAATGTTAGTACTATCAATTTACATTCTTTATTTGAAAACTTTAAAGCATGTCTTTAATATATGGGAAAAATCACAAGTTATGTTTTGAAGTCAATCATCTTTTTTTTTGCTTTTCTAGCTATAATTGTACACAGAAATCTTTTTCATTTTATTCTTTTTGTAGTGGCCAATGTTTAAAGCTTACAGAGTTGTTATCTTGCCAAATTGTTATCTAAAAACAAAGACTTGACAATGACAGGCTCTAATATTCACAATAAACTTGTGCAGAATCCATATTTGTGAGTCTCTTTTATGGATTTCCTAACTAGTTTATTAGCTTGGCATTTGATCTTATAAACAACACTCTTTTTGAAAATAAAAGGAAGTCTCTCGTTGAATACTATCCTTCTTTTGGTGGGTTTGCAATATTCCGCTCAGCTTATAGTTCTTTTAGCATTCCATAATCGTTTTTCTTCTCAAAGTCTATGGATATCATACTGTGCCCAATATAGTACTCTTTTACAGACGCGATCTACCCTGTATATGCTCTGACCAATAGGAGTCTTTCTTTTATTCTGAACTCTGAACACTTGTGTTAGGCTGAATATTGCTTACATTAATTTCACTTGAAACTAATTATTTGGTTTTTGTTTTTTGGAAATTCTATAGAAGAAGTCTATACTATTCATTCTAGAATCTTTTAAACGTTCTGTTTTGAGATTGATAAAGAGAATATAGAGAATATAATTCATAATAGCTTATATATGATGTCTTATTTCAAAAGAAAAAAAAAAGTAACAAAATTCAATTGTTTTTGAAATAGTATTTATTGTTGGTATCTATATGTCTGCTAAATTATATTTTAGTATGTGTCCAAGTAATTGATGCTATGAAGCATAATTAAAAAGTGTTATTCTTCTGGAAATATCTATGTGTATGGCGGTCATCCAGTCATATCAGCCAGAGATTTTGGACAAGAACGAATATCCATACTATTGGTAGCCTCGGAGTTTTCCAACTCAAATACTTGAGTAGTGTATTTGAATTATAGGTATACTTATGTGTAGTATCTAAATAAGGTATTACTAGAGTAAGATAAGTATGTAGATGCTTTATAAATATACTGTATATATACTATGTATAATTGTAAATGTCATATTATGATAAGAATATAGAGTAATAATAAACTACGTGTCAATAGTTTATGTATTAGTTAATAGAGTAAAGGCAGATCCATTAAACTGGAATTGCTAACAATAAATTACTTATATTTCCGTCTTGATCTCAGGCTCAATAGTAATCAATACTCATTTACAACCGGTCAATTCTTTTTTGCGGTCTAGGCTACAAGAAATAACATGTTATTCATAAATCTCATCTCCCAAGACGTTATCAATTCCTTCACTCCTGTTTTAGTATTTTATTACAGAATTTTTTATTCTTCAACTCTTCAAATTAGCAATTCTTTGTTTCCATGCCAATCCCGAATCGGTATGCGCTGGAGATCTGATATATTTTCTCTCTTCTCTTTGTTGTTCTGCTTACTTTCTATCTCTCAATTCTACTGTAGACTTTACTCCAGTCTTTAATGACATTGATCGTGTCAGCTCAAATCATTATATGTCTATATGTATTCTATCAGAGAAGCCTGCTTTTCTTCTAGTATTCTGAGTTTCTCCACATTTAGTATTTTTTGCTTATATTGCTTTATCTTAACCTTATGTGTACCAGCATATCTTATTTTCTGGTTATATCAGTACCACAAAAACTCGCACTGATTTTTAAGTCATAAAGTACATCATGGTGTTTATTTATTAACCTTTGCCTCCCCTGTAATCTGTAAAGGCGTTTATTATTACTTCATAAATTTATTCTTACTTATATGCCAGAGTCAGTTGCTCTTTTTTGTAACCACAAAACAATGTAGTCCCCCAGTATACGACATGCACATCTCCAGATAGCTGTCTCAACTTTTTATCTGTTCATTTCAAAACAACCCACCGCAGCTTTTTGTTCAATTTGCTCGCATTTGACCTTTTACTTCTGTGTTCTACTGGAAAATATAGAGAAGCCAGGAAACTGGTTTTACTTGCTGCATTTCGATACGCCCTACTCACGGATAAGAACTACATAACCAATGCATTTTCCTTTGTGCTTCTAAGTTAAGTTGATACTTTGAGGTTCCCACCTTTTTTTATTCATTTTATGGTTTTTGTAATATAATTCCGAAGTGTCTGCAAGCGTGCAATCCAAGAGACTAAAACTCATTGGCCCAATGTTTTTTATTCAAGTAGAATACAGCTAGTAATATTGATGAGCATATATTGTTAGCCAAAATTATAAAGTATTTTCACAAAAGCACTATTCAATTATATATATAATCTGTTTTCTTTCAAAAAGAATAAATAAGAAATAAACACTTGCTTTTTATGCGTGTACAAAATAAAAGCTACTTGGGTATCTGCTCAAAATTAAACTTGGAAAAGACATAGTATGTTAAAGCACTAGCCTTGAGATTTTATTTTTGTAAGTTATAAGAGACTTGAAGATTTGGGATAATATTGTTATACTATATATATGATATACATTTTTATTAAAGGTGCATATATATATATATATATATCTTTTTATTACAAGAATAAATTGTATTATCCAATACACAATCTATAGGGATTTCTATTGCTTAGAGTACATTAATCTAATACATATAGAGTAAATAAAAGAAGCCTAGTAAGAGATAGAGAGAGCCCTTATATACTGAATATATAAAAGAATCGATTCGAGAGTAGCAGCAAAAGGCACTCTTTAAATTAATAGAAATATATTTTTTATAAAGGTGATTTATCAACTCACATGAAAGTGCTACGATTGGGTGTACTCTTACACTTGTTTGATTAGCAGAAGCACACTAT
>NW_017265174.1:155168-160868 GCF_001638985.1 Phycomyces blakesleeanus NRRL 1555(-) | reverse complement strand
GGTGGGCGCGGCTGGTACCATCTTTTTTGGGTTAGTTCCCGTTGCTTGTTCCCTCCCGTTGCTTGTTCCTTCCCTATGCCTTCCACGGCGGTCCATGTTATTTGAAAGGTACTGTTGCTTGTTGCTTTTTTTTTTTGTTAGTCTGTTGCTTCCGCCAGTGGGACTTTTCTGCCAGTGGGTTTGTTGCTTCCCACTGGTAGGCCCTTTCCTCCTACCAGTGAACCTGTCATCTCTCGCCAGTGGACCTTTTTATATAGCCGCCAGTTACCGGTTGCCGGTTGCCAGTTGCCAGTTGCCAGCCGCCCATTTTCCTTCCACTGGCGGGTCCATTTATCTCACTGGTAGGAGCCATTTATCCCACTGGTCGGACATTTGCTTCCTGTTGCTTCCTGTTGCTTCTGCCGGGGAACTCGATGGTTCCATTTCTGCCGCAAAGGTGTCGGCTATGTCGTGTCCTCAAGACACCTCGTCAAAAGCCGATAAGGCTCACCAGAAGCCCAACAAGGGCGCCTAGAAAAAGGCTACACCAGCCCATAAGAGAGGCCAAAGTATGCGCCAGAGCAAAGACCAATCAGGCCTACAAGACAGGCTAATGTAAGTGTCAGGAAAAGGACCAAACTATCTCAAGACATAATCTAATTGTTTTTGTATTGTTACAATGCAGGCTCCAAGTGCGCACCAGATAAAGGGCAAACCGGCCCACAAGAAAGGCCAAAGTATGTGCCAGAAAAAATGGCACGCCGGCCCACAAGAAAGGCCAAAGCATGTGCCAGAAGAAAAGGGCAAACCGCCCCACAAGAAAGGCCAAAGTATGTGCCAGAAGAAAAGGGCAAACCGCCCCACAAGAAAGGCCAAAGTATGTGCCAGAAGAAAAGGGCAAACCGGCCCACAAGAAAGGCCAAAGCATGTGCCAGAAGAAAAGGGCAAACCGCCCCACAAGAAAGGCCACAGTATGTGCCAGCAAAAAGGGCCAACTAGCCCACAAGAAAGACCACAGTATGTGCCAGCAAAAATGGCTAACTATCCTACAAGAGAGGCCAAAGTATGCGCCAGAGCAAACATCAATGCGGCCCACAAGAAAGGCTAATGTAAGTACCGTGAAAAAGGGTGAGCTATCTCAAGACATAGACTAATCATTTTTTGTATTACTACAACACAGGCTCCAAATGCGCACCAGAGAAAAAAAGGCTTTTCAGAGACCCTCAAGGTCACTGTCAAGATTCAAAGCCAAATCAAGATAGATAGTCAAAAAAGAAAAGAAGAAAAAGAGAAAAAAATATATAAAAAGAAAATGAAAAGATACAAAAAAAAAAGAAAAGAAAAAAGAAAAGAAAAACAACCAGAACAATATTGACCAGAAAAAATTGTGCTCACAATTATCTCTCTATCTCAGATCAAACCCCATAGTCACTAGTACAATCTCCAAAATAGTCAAGCCAAGGTCCATTGCTATGTCCAAGTCCAAGTCCAAATCCAATTCCAAGTCTTGTCCAAGTCCAAGTCCAAATGTCCAAAAACTGTCCAAGTACTGTTCTAGTACTAGTCCTAGCACACAAACATATACAAACAAATAGAGAAGTACACAATTAGAGAAGTAGACAAATACATACACACACAAACACACACAATTTCTATTTTTCTATTTCTTTCTTATACACACACACACACACACACACACACACACACACACACAAATACACACACACATACACATAGTCATAGTCATAGTCATACAAACATACATATACACACTTATATACATACATATATACATACAAAAGTAGAGGCGCATTTCTATCAAAGTCCAAAATCTGGGTTGTACCTCCAAGTCTCAAGGCCAAGTCGATTTCCAAGAAGGGGTCCAATGCAAAATTCCAAAAGCAAGTTCCAAAAAAAAACCAAAAACCAAAAATCAAAAATCAAAAACCAAAAATCAAAAACCAAATCCGAACTTGAGGCATATACTAAGTCCTCCACTTCAAAAGGATCAAATCCAAAAACCGAGGCGTAGACCAAAACCTATCAGAAATGATCAGGCACATTAAGTCCTCCACTCCAAAAGGATCAAATCCAAAAACCGAGGCGTAGACCAAAGCCTATCAGAAATGATCAGGCACATTAAGTCCTCCACTCCAAAAGGATCAAAAGAAATCCGACCCTGAGGCCTATACTAAGCCCTCCTCTCTCTCTCAAAAAAAAAACAAAAAAACAAAACAAAAAAAAAACAAAAAAAAAACAAAACAAAAAAAAAGCAAAAAAAAAAAAGCAAAAAAAAAAAAGCAAAAAAAAAAAAGCAAAAAAAAAAAAGCAAAAAAAAAGCAAAAAAAGATGAACAAACCGGAAGAACTCTGCATTGGAACCTGGACCTGGATTGAAGCAAAGCTGCGAACTGGAACAAGACTCTGGATTAAGACAAGGTATGAAATCCCTTTTTACATATATACATACAAAGCAAATGAAGTCTTTGATCAAAAACAAAAAACAAAAAAAAAATGCTCAAAAAAAGAAGCTCAAAAAAAAAACAGAAAGAGCAAAAAGAGCAATACCAAAACCCCCTTCTCTTATTCTTTTCAATATCGAAACCCCCTTCTCTTATTACTATTATGTGAAATTGACTGGACAAAAAAAAAGAAGTAAAAAAAAAATCAAAAAAAAAAAATCAAAATCAAAAATCAAAATCAAAATCAAAAAGTCCAAATTATCCCCTTTACTATGTGTGCTGTGTTCGGACAAAAAAAAATTAAAAAAAAAAATCAAAAAAAAAATCAAAAAGTCCAAATTATCCCCCTTTATTATGTGTGCTGTGTTTGGACAAAAAAAAAAAGCAAAAAAAAAAAAAAAAAAAAAAAAAAGTCCAAATTATCTTTTTTATTCTCTTCAATATCAAAATCATCCTCTTATTACTATTCCGTGAAATTGACTGGACAAAAAAAAAGAATCAAAAAAAGAATCAAAAAAACAAGAAAAAAAAAACAAAAAGTCCAAATTATCCCCTTTATTATTTTTCAATACCAAAATCCTCCTCCTCCTATCACTCTTAGCTTATATTGACTGGACAAAAAAAAAAAGAAGAAAAAAAAACGGACAAAAAAAAAGATCAAAAGAAAAATCAAATGGACCAAAAAAAAAACCGACTGGACTTGACTGGAACCGACTGGACTCGACTGGACTAGCATGGCCTGGAATATCTTAGTATACTTAATTTAATTTAACCTAACTTATATTCCCCTTATAAAAATTTGAACAATAAATTTTGATCTCATTTGACTTTGATATTATCATTATGTTTTGTCTCTTTGATTTTGATCTTAAATTTGTCTTTAAAAAATATTATTAATAATGTTTTTGGTACTACTATATTACACTTGAGAGCTGTCTTATTATACTTGTGTTCCTTGGTAAGGTAGACAAGGTGTATTTTCTAATGAGACATTCATTCAGTTTACTATAGCACGGCGGGATTTCTTTTGATATCGCTCATTAAAATCAACTTTGAAGTGGTGGTGTAGCTGTAAAAATGACCCAACGTAGTTAACTAGCTCTCCTTAATTTGTTCTTTACTAAAATTGTCTTTCCACCAGTATTCATTTTCTTGCCACTAAGTTTGTCTATAATAATAATATGGTTGGCTGTTGTTTTACTATTACCTTTTTCTGTTGTCTTGATTTTGTTAAAAAGAGATTCACAGTAGAAGATAACAAGGAACGTACCCGAGCTACCAGACAAAAAAAAGCTAATGCGATATCTATAAAATGATATATGGACCT
Source organism: Phycomyces blakesleeanus NRRL 1555(-) (assembly GCF_001638985.1). Lineage (NCBI taxonomy): Eukaryota > Fungi > Mucoromycota > Mucoromycetes > Mucorales > Phycomycetaceae > Phycomyces > Phycomyces blakesleeanus. The sequence goes on along the minus strand of NW_017265174.1, from coordinate 157,101 downwards.
AGGAATGACTAAGTAATGAAAAAGGGTAGCATAATGATCTGAAGCTTTTTTGGGGATAAAAGAATTTTAAATCTTTTGTGGTTTAATCATTAGCCTTCTTAAAGCCGCCACTATGGCTATAGAAAATACCAGTCTGTGCAGAAAATAGGCATCAATTTGGCATTCATTTTCTTTTTCGACTAGAAAATAATTTCGTTAACATTAATTCATAAAAGTTACATTAACTATTATTCTCTTTCTTTATTCTTTATATCTTTAAAAATCCTTCAACTCTCAAGTCACTCGACTTGACTCACTGCTACTTTCCCTCTATTTTTGGCGTCCTATACAAACAGTGCAGAGTCAGAAGCACTAAGAAAAAGGCAATTTTTTTGTACAAGTTTTTATTTCTGACCGGTCTTGGGTTACCCAGTAACCGTAGTCAACAAGATGTCTATTTAAATATGTGTGTTGTATTTATTTTACTATTGAACTGAAGCTAAATTAATTTGTAGAATTATTACAGGGAAAGAGGAGGGAAGATTGTAACAAGAATTATAAAGCAGACGAAAAGCCAAAGGGCCATATCTATCATGGTTGCCTTTAAGGGAATCAATAATCGCTGATGTGGCGTAGGTATTACAGTCGAATATACAACGTCAGCGAGTGCTGCCATAATGCCAGGAGGAAAAAGCCTAGTATCTCTAGTATTTTGCAAGTACTGACGTCCCAGTTTCAGATCGGGGATGTGTCAGTGTGATATATAACCACAAAACGTTTCTGACTCTAGGCTAGTTGCGGGATCTTGTATTTTTCCAGCGCTTATCACCAGAAGACCTACTTCATATGACATGAAATCCAGAAATTCCGGCCATCTTTCATATCCAAATCGCATACAGTTCAATTGGGAGAAGGGAACTTTTCACATGTGATCAAGTCGAAACCAAGCCGAGATTGAATCAATTAATAAACACCGCCAAGCTGTGTATGGGGGATCCGTAAGTCTTTGTGATCTCAGCGTTTCAGTAGCACCAAATCATATTGTTTTTTTTTGCGTCTACCACAGGTTGACCATGGATCGCCCACAATAAAACCAAAGAAGATAAATCGATATCCCCCTGGGTATTCTCTCTGTTGGCACTTAAAATGGGCTCGCATATTCGAGCTCATAACCAGCAAACCATTAGTCAATCCGGCTCGGCACGCTATTGTATATAATCGAGTACTTGCTGTGGGTGTCTCCAGGAGCAGTTGACATGCCTCTGTGTCCCATCATTATATCAGATACAATATATCTTGCCTCTGCCCTCAAAAACCAAGAAGAATCATCTGACTTTACAATTGGGTGTATAGAAAGTTGTAGAATAAACAATATAATAAGCACATTTTAATAAAGGTACGGCAGCATAATACGAGCCACAGGTATGGATCTCAAAAGTATTACAGGCTGGTGTTGGTCATGCACAGACTTGTGGCTCAATTAATGGCAGATCTGAAAAGACGAGTGTGTTAATTTTTTATTTTGGGCAGTTGAGAAAAAAGAAAGTGCCGGTTTGGTGCTATATTGGTTTCTTGAGCAGACATACTAAGAGAAAGCATTCATTACCTTTGAAAGGGGCTCATAAAAAATAAGTTGGATCATCTATACCTTTGGTCCTTTATGCAAACAGTTTTCGATAACAAGAAACTTTCTTATACATAAAGCACAACCAGATAGTACTCTTTACACTAAAACAAATGCATGGTAATTTATTTAGCCTTGTGGTGTAAATAGATTTTTTGCCTTTTTAATATACTTAACAAATTTAGTCCTTTTTGGAGTCGTTGGTATCTCCACAAATGCCCACTTGTTTCTGTTAAAATAAGTATTGACTGACCCTAATTTACATTTTACACACCTTTGATTAGTAGACTGAAAAGAAAGTTTTCCATACTTTTTCTTCAGTTGTCGTGT
>NW_017265174.1:145685-155068 GCF_001638985.1 Phycomyces blakesleeanus NRRL 1555(-) | reverse complement strand
CGGGGATGTGTCAGTGTGATATATAACCACAAAACGTTTCTGACTCTAGGCTAGTTGCGGGATCTTGTATTTTTCCAGCGCTTATCACCAGAAGACCTACTTCATATGACATGAAATCCAGAAATTCCGGCCATCTTTCATATCCAAATCGCATACAGTTCAATTGGGAGAAGGGAACTTTTCACATGTGATCAAGTCGAAACCAAGCCGAGATTGAATCAATTAATAAACACCGCCAAGCTGTGTATGGGGGATCCGTAAGTCTTTGTGATCTCAGCGTTTCAGTAGCACCAAATCATATTGTTTTTTTTTGCGTCTACCACAGGTTGACCATGGATCGCCCACAATAAAACCAAAGAAGATAAATCGATATCCCCCTGGGTATTCTCTCTGTTGGCACTTAAAATGGGCTCGCATATTCGAGCTCATAACCAGCAAACCATTAGTCAATCCGGCTCGGCACGCTATTGTATATAATCGAGTACTTGCTGTGGGTGTCTCCAGGAGCAGTTGACATGCCTCTGTGTCCCATCATTATATCAGATACAATATATCTTGCCTCTGCCCTCAAAAACCAAGAAGAATCATCTGACTTTACAATTGGGTGTATAGAAAGTTGTAGAATAAACAATAATGATATCGGTCAGGGGACAAAAGGATGGATGTAACTGTGAGTTAACGTGTATATTATGATAGGATTTTCTAGCAAAGACAAGACAAACGATTGTCCCACGCCAAAACGTTCTGTACCAAATTAGTCGTTGTATGTACACAAAGTGTAAAGCTGAGGATTGATGAAAAGCATATATCCCTCGGAAACTGCCCTGGTTACTGTGTCAATTAAGTGCCCATCCAGCAGATCGCAGAAAGAAGTATAGAACATACGATCGGATGACCATCTGAAACTTCCGCAGACAATAATTAGGCACAATAGTCACGCACAGGAAATATCAGAGTCTTGCAAGCAGCTATAAATTTGATATAATAGATTTTCCTCTAATAGATATTCGTCTTAGCCAAAGTATGTTGACAAACTTTTCCGTTTTGCAAAAGATCCCCTTTAGAAAACTGTCATGTTATCGCGGGTGACTGTACAAAGGGTAGCCCAAGTACATCAGTGCCGTTGGTGTATCTTCGTCATGCCATGGGATGCTTTCCTCGTCTCAAAGTGGTTATCAACTAAGGTGGTTAATACTTATCAGAGATAAGGCCTGAGCTTTTTTGCGGGTTAATATGGGCGTTAGAGGCCAGACCATAGATTCTTCTTGTTCAATCAAAGTAGGCTACTCTTCTAGACCCCTGGAAAAAATCAAAAGATCATCTGCATAAGCTAGATGTTTGAGGGAAGGACTTTCTTACTGTGGGACATTACGTATCGATGGGCAATGAGCGACATGATATCTACCAGTTTGGTGTAGGATCGAGCAGCCCAATAAATTAGGGCCAATGATTATACGGCGGAGCAAGGATTTAATTGCCAGGTTGAAAAGCATTGACAAAAACGGATCACCTTGCCTCAATTCTTGTTGTTGGGGAAGCGCGGTGACTGACCACCCATTGATTTATACATGAATCTGGGTTTAAAATAAAAGAGAGTAGATAGAAGATACTAACTGGTCCGGAAATCCAAATGCTTGCAGTACTTGTTTGATCTAAGTCGGATGCATTCTATTGTAAGCCCTTTCTTGTTCAAATTGAGCACCTAGTGTCGATGATGAGAAGGCCAAAGCCTTGAGGTACGTCATCAGTATTCGGATAGTCCATCCATTATCAGAAATCAGTCTTTGACAGAATACTTTGAAGAAATACTTCTTCCTCTGCTCATCATTTTCCAATCGAGGGGTGTTGGACCAGAGGAAAAGGTATCTATGTCTTTCTTCAATGGCAGGTACAGTTTCATAATCAATATTTTCTGATTCGATCCGTCGATGCTCACTGTGTGATAGACGTGGGACTGTCACACGTTGTGTTTGGTGACTATTAGTGGTTTTCTGATGTGTACGGGATGCTTGTTTATCATATTCTTGAGCAGTAAGTTTAATGACTCTTTTTTTAAAGAAAAAATTCCACTGAACCTGTGGAGTCAAACCACTACACTGGAAGTAAAATAACTTGTCAAATGTAGTACGTAGAAGACGTCGAAATCCGGAATTTTAGAGAGAGAAAATAATTAAAGCGCCATGTGCCATAACTAGGGGCATGGTCTTGGATTGCTAGGTCGACGGTTAAGAATGAGCGGCAAGTACAACATGGAGATAAATGCATTATTCCGGTGTTAGCCAAGCGAGGTCGAAAAGAAACATGCCCAAAACTATAGTCTATTGTGTAACGAGTGTCGCTCCGATGGAAAGTAGGAATAGCCTGTTCCCTCACAGTATCTTCATACCATGTATCATGCAAATAGTTAGCAAAATGGGCTCCGAGTCAGAGAACTAAAGGTTGCAGCGTGCGGGGCTGTCTCTTATGAAGGTTAAGAGTAAGGTTCCCTAACATAATCCAGCTGCAAGTATGTATCATATCGTGGAACAAAGTCTTGACGCAGGAGTAAAACCAAGTGCTCTCATTCCGGGTAGCTAGGCCATATATATAGCTACAAAGTGACAAATAGTGTGTAGGCTTGGGCCTATTATAGTAGCATGTATACAACGGCGGTCAACCATGACAAATTCATCCGAGAGTTGGATATCGGGGGTTGGGTATATTACAGTACAGTGTCGAGTGAGGATGGAAGATGTGTGCCGAAAGAGATGTTGTAGCAGGGTGATGTAATTAGGAGAAAATTTAGGACTGGCTTCAGATAAATGTGTGACTTTTTGGATTGTGAACATATCGAGACCAAGTTCTCAAGAACATATATATATATATATATAACAAACACTAATTGTGTCTGTGGGTAGTCAACCTTCAAAATGCTACATCAATTTAAGGTGGCAATCTGCAAGTGAGACTTATTCATGCTGGCACAATTCCATGAAATGAATTTCGTTCAGCGAGAGCTTTGTCGAGCAAGCTATTGCTGTGGGTATTGTAATGTCTCAGAGTAAGAAGTCGTTAAGATTTACGTCTCTTTCTGTTGCTGGGTTTAGTGTTCAATGTAGGTCGCACATCTATAGCAATCATGCTCGGACGAGGGCGTGGCACTAAAGGTGGAATTGCAGCATTCAAATTGTATGTAGGAGATAAACCTTTCTTCTCTATTGGATACAGTTGTTCTTGAATTACAGTTGTGCCCTTTTTTTCAGAATTTTTGACATGGACAATCAAGAAACCCACTTTTCATTGTTTTCTCCCTGAATTCTACAAGTCTTTTTTGGCTTTATCTTCATGACAATGTCCTTGACTTTAAACTGTTGTTTTTCTCTGAGGTTCTTATCATAGTTATATTTTTGTCGCTCTTGGTTTTTTTGTAAGTTTGTTTTTACATCTTGTTGGATTATTGGAAGGTAATGATTAGAATGTCAGATCCATGTTTTTGTAGGGTGCAATTTTATCTATGACAGGTTGAAGTCGCCGGTGGCTGGTAAGTTGGCTCGTCTAGCAAACATTATCTCAAAAGGTAATTTTCCTGTTAATGTTTGTTCGGCCGTATTGATAGCATAAGTTACGAATAATAGCTATTCACCCCATTATTGGACGTCTTTTTTTTTCTGCGTAAATTGCCAGTGTTGTCTTAGTAGGGTTGTTCATTTGCTCTACCAAGCAGCCTGCTTGATGGTGCTCAACGCTTGTTATTGTTATGGTTATTCTCATTCATTGGCATACTATTCTCATTGCCTCTGAGACAAAGTCAGTTCCGTTGTCTGTGAGGAATCTTTTCAGTACCACGTATAGTAGAACTACTTTGAGAGTCAATACGTGAGCAATCTTATTCGAATCGAATCGAGGCAGAGCGGCTGTTATCACCCATCTGGTTAGGTATTTCGCTAGCACTAATAAATATTGGCTTCCTATTTTAGATTCTGGCAGAACTACAATATAGACGTCCTACAATCCTCCCAAAAAATGAACCTTAAAACTTTATAGGTTTCCAAGCTTGTATGTGAGTTGGTTGTAGTGAAAAAAAAACTCTGGGTATTTTTGTGCATATGTCTTTGTGTCAGTTACAATCGACAATCACTGAAGTATTTGGGACTATTGCTGTGTTAGTGTCTCAATATTGGGAAAGATAGATGCTTTGAAAGTGTTATTCAGTAAAGAGAATCAAAACAATATTGTTTATATCTGCTACTATTAAAATCCCTGTAATTCAAATCCCCGTTGTGTAATGCTTGGCTGGTTTACACTCTATAAGTGTGTAGTGTACGTATGCTTGGTATGTAACAGTTCCGGAGATTGTTAGACTGCTCGGTTCATTAGCAAGAAGGAACCAGTGTTTGGTCGTAGAGTCTGTTCTTCACCAAATTGTGATGACCATACCACGATCACTATCCATCCATGCTGCTGTGTTTTATTCAGTATTTCATCATGGCCAAAATGGCTAGCTGCTGGATGAGCGTGGATTGACGCAAGAAATAATTGGCGTATTGGGTGAGGGATCACGATAGCGAGTGCCCTGAGATTTTTACCGGACACGCCCCTTTTCCAGAAGAATTAGTTTTCCTTGAAAGTTTGGAGATGTTTGATCTCCGGATAGCACATTTGCTGCTCTCGTATCATATTCCTGCTTATAGTCCGGCTGTTTATTTGAGCGCTGCTCTGGTTGAGACTGGTAAAACATGCACAACCCAATGCATCTGCGTCCTTATTATAAGTACCTCTACAATGTACTACAGTAAACTTGTAGGTAATCACATTTGCTACTCAACAGGCTATTCTACCCCTTGGACTCTTGGTTGTGAGTATTGTCTTTAGTGTTGCATAATTCATGAATTCAGTCAAACTCGCTCTGTGGATATAACAATGGGGAAATCTTAATAGCCATACTACAGACAGACATTATCTTTCAGTTGTGCTATACTTCCTTCCGGCGAGTAAGAGAGAACGGCTAGCGAATACGACTGGGTGGGTCTCTTGAACCAATTCAGCTTCTGTGCCAGTGTCGCTGGCGCCGGTGTGTAGTTCATATGAAAAATTGGAGTCTGGATATTCGAGTTGCGGTAATTTTGTTAGTTTTTCTTTCGATATTTTGAAAGCATTGTTATTCTCGTCCCACGTCCAAACACCTTCTTTCTTTAACAATTGGTATTCTTGAATGGCTATCACAGAAATATTTGCAGAAAAAAAAACGATGATAGAAGTTACAAATGTCTAAAAACATCTGTAGTTCATAAATCGTAGTAGGCTTGGGCAAGTCTTGGAAGGATCTAGTCCGATACCATTGCCGGACACCTAATACCCGAAAGACTCGGCTTCTGTGACTAATAAATGGCACTTCTTGATACTGATCTTGAGGTTTCATTTCACTAGTGTATTTAGAACCTTTGAGATGTGTACCATATATTCTGTTTCGGTTGCGTAATAAGTCAACTCATCGTCAATGCAAATGGTAGGGAAATCCAGCTAATAAAAGATTTGCTGCATGAGGCATTGTGAAATGGCTGGGCAGTTAGTAACGCCTAGTGGCATTACGAGGAATTCGAAAAGACTCTTCTCCGTGGAAGATGTAGTATTACATATGTCGCCTGGACTCATGGGAATCTGCCAATAACCGGACTTGAGATCTAGTGTCAAGAAATATTTGGCATAAATCAACTTGTGTAATAGATCATCGATATGTGGTAAGGGAAACTAGTCTTTGCGGGTCACATCATTTAGTGTTTTATAATTGATGCAGCATCGTAAAGTATTGCCTGGCTTTGGTACCAATATCAGCGGGGAGCTCCATAAACTATTACTTGGCCGAATAACCCCTTTCACCAACATCATCTCCATTTCTGTGCTCAGGGCTCAGGGCTCAGTTCTCGGCTGTTTACCGCCTGTACTGCGGGGAATTAATAGGAAGACTACTACCAGATAGATACTGACTACACACTAGTGCATCTGTGATGGCTTGTTCTGGGCTACCATCGTACAGCTCAGGGTATTTTTTTGCAATGCACTTGGTTTTCAGGGAAAAGTAAGAATCGTGTTAGTACTGTTGCTACTGACTGAGCTTCCGTCTTTTCTTGTATCTAGAACCTTATTCACAGTGTCGAGTACCTTTCCATGCTGCTTTGGTTTTTTTGGTATTGAGGAACTAGTCCTGATATTTATTGTGTGTTAAGAAAGAAATACAAATGTTTTTGGAGTTTTCTGAGGGGCTTTAAGATTTAGAAATAAAAGCCCAAGGAAAGTGTATTTTAAATCCAAGTCAGAGAAGATGTGCGAAACAATGGTGTCTATTTTAGAATTAATCGAGGAGATGTGAAAAGACCGGATGTCGAAGATAAAGCTTCAGTGAGTGCACCACAGGGCCAAGATGCTGCTGCTAATAATTTGACATGGCCGAACATGGAAGACAGGTAGTGGGTGGTCAAGGATTTCCAGAGAGAAGATTGTGGGATGAATATCAAATGTCAATGGGGACAGTCCAAATTATTATTATTTTCAGGGTAGCTTCCCATACTGTCCACTCCTGTGGGCACTGGTAGAGGACACGAGAGAGAGTGTCTACCTCAGACAAGCAAATGGGACACTTTTTAGTGACAAATATGGTCGGAGCACGGTTGTATAGGGTGTACTGACACGACAAGGAGTTGAGTATAGAACGATAGCATATGTTGCGGGAGGTGTAATGGGAGTGGAAAGCCCCAAAATGAACGCCATTGTTTAGCTTGCAAAGGGAGGAGTAAAACTAATAGCTTGTGATTTATTATCAAAGGATTAGCTAGCAGTTGCAACTCATGGTGGTCATTGGGAGGCAATGTAGCGCGCCAAAGGAAAGGCGTGAGCTCAGTAGCTGTATTTTCTATATCCTGAAACAGCCTATCTATCAGACATGACGATTTAGGCCGTTGAACTTGCGTTTGGGAGGGGATAGCTTAGAGGCTCTAATCAAACATAAATGCACCAGAAGCATTAATGCGCTTCCAACCAGAGGTGTTAGGTGCAGAAGAAGCTGTGTAGGTTACACCATCCAGCAGCTTCAGAGAAAGACAAGTGGTGCAGCTCAAAGTGAGAAGAGAAAAGTTTCATGTGATAGAGTCCATAGCACACATGAGAGTGGAAAGTGCACCATTCTTTGTCCTTAAAGATGTGATTCGCAGTATTGCAACCAACAAATGAAGGCGAGGGTCCCCAAAGGACTTGTGTGGATCAAGAAAGTGCTTTATTCAAGGGGTGACAAAGGATGCCGATGTTTAGTTGTCAAGAATCGGTTGTAGCTATTGCATAGTCAGTACTTTCTGTTGAATCTGCGAGTCCAACACGCCTAAGCCTTTTTGCAGTTTCTGAAAACATAGAAGACAGGATCGCCATAGAGAGCATATTCCGCCGGAGGAAACGGCCTAAAATGGAACAGAGTTTGTCGAAGAACCTTTTGAGGACAGTTTTTATTCAAAGAGCATGCCAAACACAGGAGAGAATCAACGTGTTCACGACAGTAGCTCGACATATGACGGAGCGTAATCACTACAGGCGCATGCTACAAGACGATTTGACTGTATTCGGAAGTGAGGTACAGAATTGATCTCTTTGTGTGACAAATGATATCAATGGAAACCCTAAGTACGTGAGAGAAGCGGGATAAGTACGATCGTGTCATAAGGTAATAAGCTTTTGCCGTAGGTGTGTGCGCCACTCTGATAGTGAGGCACCGGACAAGGAAAAGGCTTGTGTCTTGTGTATGTTAATTCGTGCATTTGAAATTCTTAAGTATCCAGATGTCTGTGTAAAGTGCCAAGGTCAGAAGGTGACTTGGGAAATATGAGAGTGTCATCCGCATAAGCCAAGTATTTGACTGGTGGTGGTGAGGGCTGGTCAGTGTGGTCGTCGGTGGATAGACCAAATCCTGGAAGAGAGCTATCGGCGGCTAGTAGGCGGAGCAAAGGTTCGAAAACAAAGTTGAACAGAACAGGGGACAGCATATCACATTTTTGAGAACTCGATTTTGTAGAATTGACGCCAACAAAAAACCGTTGACATTGATTGACATACTAGTGGATAAAAGCGATTATGGGATACAGTGCACTATCGTGTCTAGGAACCAGAACTTTTAAAGAACTAGTCTCGAATACTCGGGGCGTACACGATCATATGATATTTCTTGGTCAACCATCAGACCAATTGAGGTATCAGAAGTGTTTTGGGTGTATTCTATAGCCATGCGAGTCATGATCTCACTGTCAACTATGAACTGTCCCTTCACAAAACCAGTTTTGTAGTGATTGAAAGAGTTTGAAGTATGGATAATTTGGGCATTCAGTATACGAGTAAACACTTTTGCGTTAGTGTTGATCAGTGCGATGGGCCACCAATTTTTTAGTACTGGAGAGGTCCCCTTTCTTTGGGAGGAGTGACAAGTAGGTGGAGCTACAAGAAGATGGAAAGGCTTCTTTGTCGAGAGCGTCATTATGAATTATCGTTAGAAGTGTGACATACCCGTCTTCACGGAATAAGAGAGAAAGAATCTCGTAGGGCATACCTTCTGGGCCAGGGCTGTGATGGTGGGGGTGGCAGTCGACTGCTGCCCATATACTATTAAATGTTAGTGGAAGTGTTATGGAGGATTGAGTGGCTTCACTCAAGAATTGCTTAGAAGAGACATAGCTGAGTAGATCTTCAACGGATGAATCGTTAATTGGGTTGATACTGTACTGCTTTTCATAAAAGTGCGTGGCCGCATCTGTCATGGTAGTGGGCGTGGTGCACAAGGCTTCTTAGACGGGATGACGCAAAAAATGTATATCTTTTTAATAGCCTTTGCCAAAACAGTTCTTTTCAAATACCCGGATGACCATTTATCGTTTTCTCTCCAATATTATTGGGCCTCTTGGTCAGTATTTCGACAGTTTCTTGTTGAATAATGAACAATTGGCGTTACACAATAGAAAGCTAGGTGTTGCGGATATTTTCTATTGTAAATTTACGCATTAGATGGTTACGTTTGCTTTGAAGGGCCTTCTCTTGTTGAGTCCGCCAAGCTGTGGAACCACAAGAATGTTTCTTAGCGATCCGTCGGACTTGTGGTATAAACATCACAATTGAGTGAATAACAGACTCTGCAACCAAACACTGGTTCCTTCTTGCTAATAAACTTGACAAGCTAACAATCTCCAGAGCTATTACATACCAAGCATACGTACACTACACACTTATACAGTGTAAACAAACCAAAAATTACACGACAAGGATTTCAATTACAAGCGATTCGAATAGTAATAGATATAAACAATATTGTTTTGATTCTCTTTAATAAATAACACTTTCAAAGTATCTATCTTTCCCAGTATTGAGATACTAACTCA
>NW_017265174.1:140227-144565 GCF_001638985.1 Phycomyces blakesleeanus NRRL 1555(-) | reverse complement strand
CAAGGAGTGTTTTGAGGCTCAAATAATATTCAACAAAAGGTGGTAAATACATACATAGAAAAGCCAGAGGAAAGTGTTGAACTACCGGTGGTTGCAGGCGTAGGTTGGATGGGAGTAAGGCTGAAAGAAGTGAGGTATTAGCGCGATGCGGTGGAAGAAGTGAAGTCGGGAAAGTTGCAGCACTACAAAGGAACAGAAGTGCAATACTAGCAATAAGAGCCATAAAGTGTAATGAAATGAGAAATTTAAGGAAAGGTAACAGAAATGAGGGAGACGAAAAAGAGTGATAGTGCAATATAGGAAGAATCCATCATAATCGAAGAGCTCTTTGTTGATAATCGAAGTCAAGCAGATCCAAACCCCCATATTTGCGTGGCAGACAGAGAAACGGCCAACCCGAGCTACCAAAACCCAGGCGCAGCAACGAGCAAATATTGGTGCGAATGGCACCAAAGAAAGATAGTGGGGCAGGAGTCGCATATAGTACATGAAATACCGAGCTGAGAAAAAGTGAGTTCGTCACAATACCTTTACCACGTACGGACAAGCATCTTTGAGATAGTAGCGTGCAACGGTCACCAAGCTGGACCAGTAAAGCAGCACCGAAAGCTTCAATCTGGGAGATATATGAGCCCAATGAAAAGCCTAGGTAACTGATTTTAGTGGTGGAGTGGCGGTCATGGAGACTGTGGATATCAGCAACATCTAGTACAGTGCCCCAATCCGGATAGAACTGTCAAGACATAGCAACAGTAACCATCTTGTGGAGACTGACTTTCGTATTATATGCTAAGCCAAATGTATGCAAAGGGTTTAGTAAAGTATTATTATCGGCGGGCAAAGAGAGAAAGACAAGAAGTACATCGGAATAGGCGAGAAATCTGAGTAGAGATAGTGAGAGAGAGGGACAGGACGATGAGAGAGAGGGCGGAATCAGAAACTGGAAATTACGGATTGATAGAGAAGCAAGAATGGATCTAAGCAAAGGTTTGAAGGCCGAGTTAACAAGTAATGGAGAAAGGGGATCACCCTGACGTAGTCCCTGGCTCAGTAAAAAAGAAGAGGATATATGGCCATCCACATTTATGTAAATATGAGTAGAGAAAAAAAAAATACTGCATACAGAGTCGACGAGCATGGTGGGAAATCTGGTCCTGGCCATGACCAGACAAAGGTAGCCAGGGTAGACACGGTCATAAGCCTTCTCCTGATCCAAAAGAAGGGTCAACACAAAAGTCATTGGTTAGTTGGGTATGCGACATAGCGAGTCGTGTTAGCAAGTCATTGTCTGCGATCAAATTCTCCGCCATAAATCCAGTTTGAAAAGGTATACTAAGTGGGCCAATACCATAGCATAAATGGAAAGTAAGCATTTTGGTGAGCAACTTGGCGTCACATTTTATCAAAGAGATTTATTGTTAGTTGTGGAAGGAGGTCGTGTCACCTGCCTTGGGGAGGAGAACGAGTGTGGTTTCCAGCCAGGAGGAAAGGAAAGCACTACGTATAGAGTCGTTATAAACCTGAACTGCAATTGTTTTGATGGTCGTATGAGAGAAAAGCCGAGCCCACAATGGGTATGGCAAACCATATATGCCGCGGCCTGAATTGGTGGGGGGTAGCTTTCAGTAAAGCAAGGATTTCGTCCAGTGTTACATCAGCAATTAAATTAGTGGATTAATCTGCAGGGAAACGAGTAGAGTATGGGAAGTTGTCGATGAGTGTGTGTGTAGCGGAATAATCGATGGGTTCCGATGAGTAAAGAGATTGGTAGAAAGAACGAGTATGGCCAAATAAATCAGCAGAGGGAGTGTAAGTCACTCCAGTAACAGGATCGACAAGTGAAGAAATACTTTTGGCGGCGTCTCACTGTTTGAGTACCCTAAAAAAGTATTTGGATGATGTCTCACCAGCTTCACACCACTTAGCACCAGATGTGGTAGCTAGGGTGGATGCCCGAGACAATTGTATGTTAGCGAGCAGATTTTCAATGTTAAGTTGAGAAGAACAGGTGTAAATCTCAAATCCATTCCTAGCACGACGAAGATGGCGTTCCTGATTCTTGAGTCGACGCTAAACTCGTTTAGAATAAGTGAGGACGGGCTGTTTGATGAGCTGTTTGATATTATTCCAACGAGAACCAATAGACGTGTCATGAGAGAGGAAAAAGTCAGCCTTATCCAGAAATGCAGTAATGAGGGCATCAAATTCATCATATTAGAGATATTGAGTGTTGAATTTCCAGACTCCAGGACCCGATGGGCGAGAGAAAGGAATGGATACTGCAGGGAGGCAGGGATCAGTTGATGAAGGATTAATAACTGTTATGTTAGGACGTTTGGGGACAATGCTGTGTGGACAGAAAATGTAGTCGATGCGTGTGCGAGAGCTGTGGAAATTAGGTAGCGACAGTCAAGAAGAATTAGTTATGATATCTGGACAATTACCCTGTATGTATCCTTTCCAGTCAGGTGTATGGCTGCAATAATGACTGAGATCACAGTTAAAGTCTCCAAGTCGAGAGACGGGAAAAGAAAGAATAACAGTAGAAAGAGTGCGTACTAAGGAAGAGAAGAATGTACGCCGGTGGGAAGAAATGTTCGGTCTATAAATGACCACAATTACAAAAGGATCAAGGTGATGATCGGTGTGTTTAGCCTTGACAACGAGTGCACGGTTTTCAGGCTAAACATAGAGTTGTGAAAGTTGAAGGAGAGAATCGAAAGAGGAGAGGTCGCAATATATAGTCCATAGGCTGGTCTGTGGTTGAGATGTAATGTGAATATACAAGTGATGTATAGGGAGTAAATGAGTCTCTTGAAGAGCAGGTTATGAAAGTGGAGGGGAGAATATTCAAAGGTGTCAAATTAAAAAAAGTTTTTGGGATTGCGGGTTTTTGATAGTAGAGAGGAAACTTCGACCTTTTAAGGTTTCTTTACAGAGATTTTGTGCAATCATTTATGAACTTGGCTCATCTGAATGGCCAGACTTTTCAGTTTTATCAGTCATAGGTGTGTTACTATCCAGGTCAGTGTATAAGGTTGCGCCTCGGGAGATAATCCGAAAAGTGGGCTCAAGAAGAGACTTTCTATGTTTGTTATCAGAAAATATCGGTTAGTTGATGCCATCGTTGTGATTGAATAAGCCTCGGGCACCCTGTAAATGTTTTCTGGCATCGAGTCCACGACCGGACGGATCATACACAGCGATATCTATGGAAGATGGGTCAATGTTGTTCTATGCAGCCAAATTTCTTGTCACCATGGCACTAGTGTTCATCACCAATATGGAACAATAATGGATTGTGAGTGTGAGGGGTGAAATAAGGATGGTTGGACTTTGCGAGGAGTTAGAATTTCTGGGATGGCTTGTCGTAGGGGTGTCACTATCATAGCGACAGAGACTTGGCGTTCTTAAAGGGACTCGGCTTTTGTAAGTGCAATCTGCTGCCACTCTTGAATAATCTGCTCTGCTTCAATGTTATCTGGATCAGCGGGGCATTCACGACTTTTAATTGCATGGCCAAAGACGCTGCACGTTTTGCAAAGAGGTGCGCTGGTAGTGTTTTTTCTTCCAGCAGTATCTGCACACCTACACCGTTTGATAGAACATGATCCATTTATCTTTCAGGAATGCTTTTTTCGATGTTAAACAAGACAGTCGTCGGATTGATGGCACTAGCCCATGCAGCGAATGTAAGATCCACGATTATATTCTTGTCAAATTCGTGAGCAGTGAAAGTATGCAAAGATTTGTCCTTTTGATGTGGTGCTGTGGCCTGGGTACGGTTATGTGGATTATCTTACCAGAATGTGTGTGCCCTGTCCTGTGAGTGCAATCACTCGAGGGTACTAATATCAAAAAAAAAGTTTAACTGATATTAAGTTCTGTCGGTTATATTAATTTCCGTAAAAATATTCTTCACTCTGTGGATAACTGTCCTGAGTGACGCAAAGACAAACGTACCTGCCATATCTGTGGGGTAAAGGGATATATTCAGGCTCACTGCCCCGGAGACCCTCCCATAAATGCATGCCAGAAGCTCCGGAAAGGAGATAAGGCCCCGAGCTTGGCAGCCCTCCATCGCATTTATATACCGATACACCCTCTACAGCAAGCATAGCAGGTGGCTTTGAAAACGGCCAGGACCCTAAAACAGCCAGAGGCAGAAAATATTTCTGCAGGCAATCAAACCACTGTAGAAGCGTGTATGGCCAATTTGGCAAACAGCGAATGTGAAGCCGAAGCTGCACAGGTCTCCAGGACTTTAAGCGAAGACAGTGGTATCCCCCGAATCTGAGGATAAAGATGCCTTATCTGACGCACACATGAGCGACACTG
>NW_017265174.1:132818-138553 GCF_001638985.1 Phycomyces blakesleeanus NRRL 1555(-) | reverse complement strand
CAATAATGGGCTTATGAGCCGCATAGCTATGGAACAGACACAGCTCTCCTCCATTGACTCCGTTGGTTTGTTGCTTGACCAGGCAAAAGCGTACAATAGTGTACATCCTTAATATCTCAAGCGAGCTTTGGAACGATTTTGCTTTCCTGGTATCATTGTCCACTGTATTTCCAAACTTTTCTTCTCTATTGACGTATCTGTTAATGACAATGCATTTATTTCACCTTCTATAGAGCAACAACAGGGACTTTTCTAAGAAGATCCATTGTCACTCTTCCATCTCGCCTTTGAGCCCTTGCCCTGATGATTGATCCATGGCACTTCGTTTTATGGATCATGTATCTACATTGACGCTTTTGACAACTCTACACCACCACCTGTTAAAATACTAGCCCACTCTGATGATTTCTTGGTTTTTCTTCACATTCTTGCAGTTTTTTTTTATTATATACCAACACTTGGACGCATACTCTCGGGCCTCTCATGCACAAACAAACCTACGTAAGATACAGGCCTTTTCGTTATCTGGTGCCTCATCAACCAAATCGCAAACTCTTCTCCAGACAAGTCTATTACTGCATGACATTATCGCACTTCACGATCTGTCCTGGCATACCTAGCGTCTCCTTTAATCTTGTTTCTAGCTTAACGAGACTAGTTCTATTAGTCACTCATGCAATTTGTTGAATCTGCATGTCATATTTACTCACAGCCCTCACTATTACTACTTGGTCGTTCCACATTTCTTATCACACTGATTCTCTCTCGCATGCAGCGTGTTCTTCATGTCACTATTGCTCATATCAAGTTCTTTGATAAACTTGGGTCTATTATGCGTCAGTTCCTTCACCAGAAAATTTTACCCATGGCTAGTCTAGCCTCTCTCTGTTTTCCTTGGACACAAGACGAATTGGGTATATTAAATCCTCAATTCCAAATTCCAACAAAAAGTCTTTACCAAGCGATGGTTAAAGCCCTCTATATATCCACCAGCGTGTTGCTCCTTTTTCACTCCACGGATACAACACAGTCTTCATCCTGCCCAAACACACGGCGATATTCGACCACCTTTGTTGTTTCCACGTCTGCGACACCATCATTTTTTGTTCTGTCCACAATGAAGCCCATTCCGCGCAACTTCTCTTTTGTCACTGTTGGCTACTTTATTTTTGTGATCCTTCTGGACGTACTACAACAAGTTGGCGGAGGATTTTAGCGTCTGATACGTTTATATATGATGAAGAGTTAGAGGCCGTCCGTCCTCGATCACCCAACGAAAGGAATTCATCTCCATACCTCATTTCCAAACTGTTTTGCTATTTTTCTACTGAAAGAGCCACCCTTATCCCCCCTTTAACATCCCTCTCTCTACTTGCCCACAAAACCACTGGCTTTCACCTGTTCTTTATTTGTTGCTGCTCTTAATCCAAAATATGCCCTATTTAGTACTCTTGGTACCCATAGTTTTTGTGCTATATGCCGCAACCCATTCAAAGCTCTACTTGCTTCTTTGCCACTCACCCCACGACAATGGTGCACCTTTTGGTCATTTCCTATCCCTCACTCATCTGATAATATATGGTATCGAACTATCCTCAATACCCTCTCATTCCAAATCACCCTCTACCACCATGCATCTGCACTATTTGACACTGTAGTATACACACCGCAATTGAGTGAAGTGCATACTCGACGACCAAACACTGGTTACCTCTTGCTGATGAACCTGACAAGTTAACAATCTCCGGAGCTGTTACACACCAGGCACACGTACACTACACACTCGAACAGTGCAAACCAACCATTACACAACAGGGTTTTGATTTACATGGATTTTAATAGTATCAAATATAAGTAATATTACTCTGACTCGCTTTAATAAACAAAGCTTTCAAAACATCTACTTTTTCCTATATTGAGATACTAGCTCAATAATAATCCCGAATACCTCAGTGTACCTCAGTGTGTGTATACGAAAAACTGCATAATTTATTTTAAATAGCCGTACGGTAAAATCTGGCGGATTAATCAATAAACAGCACCGACAAAAAAAAAAGGAAACTATCAATAGTGCTTTTGAGAAATGATATATTAATATTAGATAATTAGTAAATCTCAGCTATATACTCTTTATAGATTAAAATCTAAACTCTTAATCAGTTTACGTGAATGGAATAAGAATTTTTACAAATGGTTTATGTGTATGCACCTTGAACCTTGAACCTGAATAAACTTATTCGAAGGAGTATTCAAGCAATCATGATTGTTTTTATCTTGATTTTGGGAACTTGAGACGGCGGGTGTATTTGGTGACCATCGCCATTTGGAAGAGAAAAGCAGCGACATTAGGAGATTGAAACTTGTAGAACGAGGGAGAAAAATAAAAAGTAATAGTAGTTGGCTGTAAAGAGGTCAGTAATCCGACTCTAGACACTATACAGCTCGAAAGCTCTTCCTAATAATAAAGTCTCTTACTATTTACTTTGCCCCCACTCAAGTACTCTGTTCAAAACACGTGTATTCAAAATTGCAAATGATTGGCTCATGTCAAAATAAAAAAAAAAGAACGCGTCTCAAATTGTGTGGCCCAAATATTATAACGCGTTTTAAAAAAAGAAACACTCTCACGGTATTATTTTTCTTCTTTGCGCTTTTTCATTAGTTTACTCCAATGTACAGCAACACCAGCAGCAGCAGCAGCAGCATCAGCACCCAGAAAAAAGTGTCGTCCAACGGCTCACTTGTGTTTGGCCCAAAGGCCATTCACAAGCATGTCCCAAAGCTGTTGAGACACACAATTCTGGTTAGATTAGCCAAAACTAATCTAGCCAAAGTTTTTGATCGAAAGATCAAAAAAGTGAAAATGATTGGTAAGTCATGTCTCTATATAATAGTAGATAAACAATATAATATTAATCAATAATATACCTATAGCACCAGACCTGCCCAAGGGGCTTAAGCGACGATTGGAGAAAGAAAATGAGCTGGAGCACAAAGCTCCAGCTCATTTTATCAAGCAAAAGAAAATGAGAATTGAAGAAGCAGGAATAAGAAGAAGAGACATTGATGCAAAAGAAGCAGAAAGAAGAAGAAGAGCAGAAAGAAGATATGTAGAAAGAGTAAGAAGAGCAGAAAGAAGAAGAAGACAAGCAGAAAGAGACGAAAGAAGAAGAGAAGAAGAAAGAAGAAGAGAAGAAGAGAGAAGAAGAGATGAAGAAGATGGTGATTATGAAGATGATGAAGAGGATGATGAAGATGAAGAAGATGATGATGATGATGAAGAAGAAGAAGAAGAAGACGAAGAAGAAGAAGAAGAAGAAGAAGAAGAAGAAGAAGAAGAAGAAGAAGAAGAAGAAGAAGAAGAAGACGAAGTAGTAGTGAAGGAAGAAGAAGAAGACGAAGACGAAGTAGTAGTGAAGGAAGAAGAAGAAGAAGACGAAGTAGTAGTGAAGGAAGAAGAAGAAGTAGAAGTGAAGGAAGAAGAAGAAGAAGAAGAAGAAGAAGAAGAAGTAGAAGTGAAGGAAGAAGAAGAAGAAGAAGAAGAAGTAGAAGTGAAGGAAGAAGAAGAAGAAGAAGAAGAAGAAGAAGAAGAAGTGAAGGAAGAAGAAGAAGAAGAAGAAGAAATAGAAGGAGAAGAAGGAGAAGAAGAAGAAGAAGAAGAAATAGTAGTAAAAGAAGAAGAATTAGAAGATGAAGAATATGAAGAATATGAAGAATATGAAAAGTATCATATTGATACATTTGCATATGTTAAAGAATATGACGAAGATTATGAAGAAGAAGAAGAAGTAGAAGTGAAGGAAGAAGAAGAAGAAGAAGAAGAAGATGAAGATTATGAAGAAGAAGAAGAAGTAGAAGTAAAGGAAGAAGAAGAAGAATATGAAGAAAATGAAGAAGACGAATATCACGCTTATCATTATAGTACTTATGAATATCGTAAAGATTATGATGAAGATTATGAAGAAGAAGAAGAAGTAGAAGTAAAGGAAGAAGAAGTAGAATATGAAGAAGATGAAGATTATGAAGAAGAAGAAGAAGTAGAAGTAAAGGAAGAAGAAGTAGAAGTAAAGGAAGAAGAAGTAGAAGTAAAGGAAGAAGAAGTAGAATATGAAGAAAATGAAGAGTATGAAGAAGAAGAATATAGTGAAGATGACGATGATTATGAAGATGCCGAAGAATAAGAAGAAGAGTTGGCAACAGGAAGCAACAGAAGCAACATACTAACATACTAACAAGCAACAGATACTAACAAGCAACGGGAACTAACAAGCAACGGGAACTAACCTTACTCACAACTAACTACAAACAATTAACTTTTTGAACAACTAACATTATGAACAACTAAAATTACTAACAACTAACTTTACTAGCAAAATCCGGATCAGAGTCATAGCTAGAGTTAGAATTAGAGTCATAGCTAGAGTTATAATTAGAGTTATAGCTAGTGTTAGAATTAGAGTCATAGCTAGAGTTATAATTAGAGTCATAGCTAGAGTTATAATTAGAGTCATAGCTAGAGTTAGAATTAGAGTCATAGCTAGAGTTAAAATTAGAGTCATAGCTAGAGTTAGAATAAGAGTTATAGCTAGAGTTAGAATAAGAGTTGTAGCTAGAGTTAGAATTAGTTATAAGCATAGCCAAAAAAAATCAACTCTTATATATTTTAACCAAAATGTGTTATTATATATATTAGGAGCTTTGCTCCCCCTCCCCTCGGGGGAAGGGGTCATTGGCCTATGAAGTTTTATATAACTTTTCTCTACTGTCAATTGTGTACGGCACACAATTACCAAGTAGTATAGGCTTCATATTTTATTTTATTGAGAAACAAGTAAGTTAGATAATACGTGACAAAATTTATAAGTTGTATGACATGATATCTAACTTCATCCTGTTTTTTCTAATTAGACTAGGAGCTTTGCTCCCCCCTTCCTCTCAGAGGGTGACCCCATTGGCCTATGTTAAGTTCTATATGACTTTTTCTTACTGTTAATTGTGTGCCGTACACAATTACCAAGTAGTATAGGCCTTATATTTTATTTTATTGAGAAACAAGTAAGTTGAAGAATACGTGACGAAAGTTATAAGTTGTATGACATGATCTCTAACTTCATCCTGTTTTTTTCTAATTAGACTAGGAGCTTTGCTCCCCCCTCCTCTCAGAGGGTGACCCCATTGGCCTATGTTAAGTTCTATATGACTTTCCCCTACTGTTAATTGTGTGCCGTACACAATTACCAAGTATTATAGGCCTTATATTTTATTTTAATGAGAAACAAGTAAGTTAGAGAATACGTGACGGAAATTATAAGCTGTATGACATGATCTCTAACTTCATCCTGTTTTTTCTAATCAGATAAAATAAAATGAACTGCTGGGAGCATGGCTTTTAGCTAAAAGTCTAAATACGGGATAAAAGTCGAGATAAAAGCAACTGCTGGAGATGCTATTATATTATATTGCTTATTTTTCTTTATCATTATTATTATTATTATTATTATTATTATTATTATTATTATTATTATTATTATTATTATTGCAAAAGCAAAAAAAAAAACCCTAAAAAAGTCTGAGGGTACCCGGAGCCCAGAGACATGTGAAGATTGTACAAAAGAATCCATGTACATCCGACAATCATTTGAGATTAGCATGAAAGAATGTTATTGTTTGTAAAGCGAACAGTAATAGACTTTTTTCCTCTCTCTCTCTCTCTCTCTCTTAAGTAATTCGGTGGT
>NW_017265174.1:125253-131449 GCF_001638985.1 Phycomyces blakesleeanus NRRL 1555(-) | reverse complement strand
TATCAGAGTAGTTTTACCTCTTACAATCTGCTCTTTTGGCTATATATATCACATTGGTACGACCAGAACTCGGCTTCTTATGTCACATATCTCGGCTATCATTTTTTGTTAGCTATATCTTGTGTCTGCAGCACACACATTCAACGTCAACTGTCTTTACTGGGACCATCCATTGACCTCCCCGCTCTTATCATGTCTAAACCGTATCATATATCGTGCCTGTTCTCCATTTACTCTTTAATCATACATTCTATCCAAACTCTTGGACGCAAATGTCTCACTCATGGAATATTTCTCTCTTACTCGGCTAAGTTTTCTGCGACTTAATAAGCGTTATGATGATATCGGTATTTTGTATTCAACTCGTTATCAGCAACCCATTACAGTTCTGTTGCACTCACTCTCTCCTCCACGCCTACATCGATCACCCAATCTTTATTATACATTCTCTACAACATACCTTGAGCACACATTGCATGGCATTTAGTTACGAATTACCTATTTTCTTTCCTGAAGTGCAACCAGCCAGTCTAAAGTCGCCTTTCTCCATCACTGATACCCTCTTTTGTGTATTCGACATATATCTTCGTGGTCTCATATTTTGACTTCCCAATGACGCTATTTGTCTTACTTTGCCGTGTTTTTCTATGTGGTCACCACTCATAGAGGGTCTAATGGTACGAGGAGGGTACAATACGGCGGAAAAAAGGGTAACATGTTTCCACTTTCGTAACACAACTGCCATTCATTCCGCCGTAGTATATTTCAGTTTAAGCAGAATATAGGACTTTTACTTTATATTATTTTTCCTTAACTCTACGTGAATAGTACTAAAGCTTACCTTTATCATACGCTTCACCACTGTTTGTATAGTTTTCTCATCAAACTTCTTGCTTCATCAATTGTTTGTGTATCTTCTGATAAGATGTCTAGCTGTAGCCTTCAGGGGTTGTGGTTTTTATCAACAAGTCTGTTCTAATATCTTTATATAAGCTTTTATTTCTGAGCGGTCTTGGGTTATCCAGTGACCGTAGTCAACAAGATGTCTATTTACATTTGTGTGTTGTATTTGCTTTACCATTGGACTGAAGCTAATATAGCTTGTAAAATTGTTGGTTGTCCCATCCTATTCCTTCAGCTATGAGTTGTTTTCAGTTGGTACAAATTTAGTGATAAAGATTTACACAAAATTACACCTAATAGCACTATATATAATTTATTACACCAAAACACACATTCCGTCTCATAGTGTAGTAGAGACGGTTGGGTATAATCCAAGGACTTTTTACAGCTCGCACTTTATCTCTCTTATTTTATTTTATTTTTGATGCTCTACTAAAGATTTTGCACTGAAACCAGCGTCATCAATTAAACAACAATAACAACAAGGATAAGCTAAGTGGTTTATTCAGTTGACATTCAACATCCCAGGCTCTTTTCAAGCACTTTAGTGTTTGTTTAGAAGTTTTCCTTTTTCTTTTTCTTTGCTTCTTCTGGTAGATCTAAAGGTCCAGACAAAGATGTATGTCGATACTTTGTCTCGCGTGTTTCCAAATATGCATACCCATCTTCTTGTATACTCTCTTGTGCGTTTTCTTGGCTCTTCCACATCTTCAAGCTCTAGTGCTTTTCTGATTTTATGAAACTGTTTTTTGTGTTTGTGCACACACACACACACATATTCAAAAGAACGTCGATTGTTCGTTCTTCCAAGGTAACTTCGTTTACAGAAATTTGTTTTGCAATACTATAAAGCAGTTGTACTGTCTCATCGGCACGTTCCTTGCTGTCTATAACTCAACAAATGTTTTTCTTTTTTTTTGCTTGTGTAAAAAAGTATTCCACTGCAAATAATGGTTTAAGTGGTTGCTCATGAACATAGTCGCTGATAATAGTAGGATCCAGAATATTAAAAAAAAATATCTAGCCCATGGCTTACAAGGATATTCTTTCGTATATGATTTGGCTACTTTCTACTAAATCGTTGGTTGCATTTTCTTTTGTAGGGTGTATACCAAAGGCAATAACAATTGGTAAAATCCCATGCTCTTTGTTAACTGCAAGGCAGTATTCTATTGTTCTTTGTATAAATTTGGGATCAATGGTAATTTTGGACCTCAACTAAAACAGGAGGGAAGGAAGCAGTGACTTTAATGAGGGGGAATAACACGTCTGAACATCTTTCATTATGTCATTCTGTAGATCTGACTGCGTACTGACAACAAGCTCCAGAACCTGTATTCTCAAAACGCCGCGTCAGGCGATATGTAACATTAAAAAAAAACATTGATGGCTCCTACCTAGTAAATCATCGACAATGATGTTTCTAACAGGATTGCGCAGTATTCCATTCCTTTCTGCGGTCTAAAGATATACATATCAGATCTGTACCACATTTATTGGAACTATGCTATTAGATTGCTTTGACTCTATTTTAAATAACTCACCATCTTGAGCAATCTCATATGTCATGAATGGCCGTTAAATGTACATATACTTCTTGTATGCGTGGTCACCATATAAAGCATATTTGAGATCTGGGTCATTTTCTGGCTGCATATGATCCACATGAGCAATAGGTCTCTGCAGGGTCTTTGACTGGTCAAAGATTTTCGCGTCATTGCTAATTCCCGCAAAAGGACCAATGATGCTTACTTGTGATTCCATCGGGGATGGCAATCGCCTGGTATTTCAGACAATGGATGTGCTGTACAAATAATATGGCATATAATACATAGGTTGTTATAAGCTACATTTCTGTTTAATCCATTTCTTATAATTAATATATTACCTTTCATCTATTGTACATGACTTTCTGCTCCTCGTTTATAGTTATGCGAGAGACCCTCTGCATTGTGCCGTCGATAAGTCCAATTACATTTGGGTATATACCGCCTATAAGAAAAAGAGAGATACAATAAAAGACTAGTTAAAACCGAATAAAACACTTTAGAAGGACATGTGCTTACTTTTTGCAAACACGGCAGCATAAAAAACTCTCGCAGTTCTCTTCAGAGAATTTTCGCGAGTCAAACTCAAACCCATGCTTAAAGATGTCAAAAAGTAGAACTGAGAACTGGTTTACTGTGCAAGCCAAGTTCTTCTCGTTAATTCCCCACATTCTCTCCATTGAACAATATCGACGTGGGAATGCGTATCTGTACAAAACCAATGCAAAGGCAAATTCACATCGAAATTTAATATAATAAGTCTCACTGCGTCTAAACGATAGAATTTTATCCAAATTAATGAAAGCAGACATTCGCTTTATCTGCAATATTAAAAAAAAAATAAGTAAAAGGCTTTTTTGTTTGTAGCTTTACATATATCAATGTTTATTTGTTAAGAATAAACTACCTCTGGAAAAGTGAAGCAGAATCCTTTCTTGCATTCTGCATCAGAAAGGTCTTCAAGATTTAAGCGTTTGCGACTTCTCCTCTTGGATCCAGTTTTCTGCAATACTTCATTACTAGTAATGAGATACTCGATCGGACCAAGGTTAATGAAAAGCCCCACTTTTTTATTTTTTTATTTTGAATGTAAGATGTCTTTATATTGTTCTAAAGGAAGAAGAAACGCACTGCTTTTTCTTTTAATATGGAGACATAGTCTCAAAGTTTATTAAGTGAAAATCATTGACATGGTCACAAATTGTATTTTTTGGGAGGGGGTTTCTATTTTGAGGGCAAAGGTAGCTACAAGTATTTAAAATGTGTTTTTTAATATGGGTTATAAGAGGTTACGAGGAAGCTAGTTGAGACGAGGTAAAATATGAAGCAAAGTCCGAGACTACAGGGGACGTGAGGCGCAGAGGAGTGGTCAATCGAGGTGAGAAGAAAGGGAGATGTGCGTTGGGGATGTCGGAGCAGAGAAAAGATTACTGCTCTGCTTTGCGCGCCACTACGGCGGAATGAATGGCAGTTGTGTTACGAAAGTGGAAACATGTTACCCTTTTTTCCGCCGTATTGTACCCTCCTCGTACCATTAGACCCTCTATGAGTGGTAACCACATAGAAGAACACGGCAAAGTAAGACAAATAGCGTCATTGGGAAGTCAAAATATGAGACCACGAAGATATATGTCGAATACACAAAAGAGGGTATCAGTGATGGAGAAAGGCGACTTTAGACTGGCTGGTTGCACTTCAGGAAAGAAAATAGGTAATTCGTAACTAAATGCCATGCAATGTGTGCTCAAGGTATGTTGTAGAGAATGTATAATAAAGATTGGGTGATCGATGTAGGCGTGGAGGAGAGAGTGAGTGCAACAGAACTGTAATGGGTTGCTGATAACGAGTTGAATACAAAATACCGATATCATCATAACGCTTATTAAGTCGCAGAAAACTTAGCCGAGTAAGAGAGAAATATTCCATGAGTGAGACATTTGCGTCCAAGAGTTTGGATAGAATGTATGATTAAAGAGTAAATGGAGAACAGGCACGATATATGATACGGTTTAGACATGATAAGAGCGGGGAGGTCAATGGATAGTCCCAGTAAAGACAGTTGACGTTGAATGTGTGTGCTGCAGACACAAGATATAGCTAACAAAAAATGATAGCCGAGATATGTGACATAAGAAGCCGAGTTCTGGTCGTACCAATGTGATATATATATAGCCAAAAGAGCAGATTGTAAGAGGTAAAACTACTCTGATAATGTCTATAGCCTGAAATGAGAGAGTCAAAGATATACACGTCTTCGTACAATTGCATTTGTGACAGTAAGAATTGAGTGAAGCAGGTGATAAATAAATAAATAAAGTCTGACTGAATGAAAGTGGGTATTGATCATGGACCATTTGCACAAATAATCCAATTGAGTTGCTGGTGGTGGAGTATTGGGGATTAATTTTGAATGAGTATCTCAATATTAGGAGAAGTAGATATTGTGAGAGCATGATTTATTAAAGAGACAAAGTAATATTGTTTATATTTGCTACTATTCAAATCCGTGTTGTGTAACGGTTGGTTGGTTTACACTGTACGAATGTGTGGTGTATATGTGCCTGGTGTGTGATAGTTCTGGAGATTGTTAACTTGCCAGGTTTATTAGCAAGAAGAGACCAGTTTTTTGGCCATGGCTTTTATTTCACTTAATTGTAGTGTGTATACTACAAGACCTACTATAAATGCACCATATTATACAGAAACTTCATTGCACATTTATATGGTTTAAATTAGCTGAACTAACAATTAAAGCTTCACACGTTATTATCATTATATCCCCCCACAAAAAGAAAATCCTTGAAAAGAATGATAGTATACTAACTCCACTTGCCTGACTGACCATAATACTACAAGGCTTCTAAAGCTTGGCTATTTTACCCATGTCTTTTCCATGCTAAATTATTACTATAACGAGTGCTGACTCTACTTATTTCTATTGCTAACTACCTCTGACCCTTTGGTAATGATCGACCACAAAAAATAAAAAAAAATAAAAAACCCCGACACATCTAGCCAAACTACATGTCTTCTTTTTCTCGCTCACACACCCCTCTTCTACTGGCTCACTGTAAAATCCTCATCGTTATATTAGCATGTTAAGTTCACTTTTTATTGTGCTCTATTAGTGTGTCGTAGATTCATTACTATGGAGTATAATCCAATAGCCGAGCAAGTGAATTTCATTATTGTGAAATACGATACGGACCAAAGAAATAATAATAATGAAATATCATCAATGTACATACACCTATCATCATTTTTTTTTCTTATCACTCAAACAGCACCATTGTTACATACTGAATTGTGAATCTTGAGCCATCACACTAAACTATCTTTCTTAATTAGTCATGTACTCAATTAACATGAGTCTCGGCCCCATTGTAACGGCGGTTGTTACCATCTTTCAGTCAAACCTAGTGTGAAAGCTGTAATTCCCAGCTTACCACCGAATTACTTAAGAGAGAGAGAGAGAGAGGAAAAAAAAAGTCTATTACTGCTCGCTTTACAAACAATAACATTCTTTCATGCTAATCTCAAATGATTGTCGGATGTACATGGATTCTTTTGTACAATCTTCACATGTCTCTGGGCTCCGGGTACCCTCAGACTTTTTTAGGGTTTTTTTTTTGCTTTTGCAATAATAATAATAAAGAAAAATAAGTAATATAATATAATAGCATCTCCAGCAGTCGCTTTTATCTCGACTTTTATCCCGTTTTTAGACTTTTAGCTAAAAGTCATGC
>NW_017265174.1:117261-124325 GCF_001638985.1 Phycomyces blakesleeanus NRRL 1555(-) | reverse complement strand
TTAGTTCCCGTTGCTTGTTAGTTCCCGTTGCTTTTTAGTATCTGTTGCTTGTTAGTATGTTGCTTCTGTTGCTTCCTGTTGCCAACTCTTCTTCTTATTCTTCGGCATCTTCATAATCATCGTCATCTTCACTATATTCTTCTTCTTCATACTCTTCATTTTCTTCATATTCTACTTCTTCTTCCTTTACTTCTACTTCTTCTTCCTTTACTTCTACTTCTTCTTCTTCTTCATAATCTTCATCTTCTTCATATTCTACTTCTTCTTCCTTTACTTCTACTTCTTCTTCTTCTTCATAATCTTCATCATAATCTTTACGATATTCATAAGTACTATAATGATAAGCGTGATATTCGTCTTCTTCATTTTCTTCATATTCTTCTTCTTCTTCCTTTACTTCTACTTCTTCTTCTTCTTCATAATCTTCATCTTCTCCTTCTTCTTCTTCTTCTTCCTTCACTTCTACTTCTTCTTCTTCTTCATAATCTTCGTCATATTCTTTAACATATGCAAATGTATCAATATGATACTTTTCATATTCTTCATATTCTTCATATTCTTCATCTTCTAATTCTTCTTCTTTTACTACTATTTCTTCTTCTTCTTCTTCTTCTCCTTCTTCTTCTTCTATTTCTTCTTCTTCTTCTTCTTCCTTCACTTCTTCTTCTTCTTCTTCTTCTTCTTCTTCTTCCTTCACTTCTACTTCTTCTTCTTCTTCTTCTTCCTTCACTTCTACTTCTTCTTCTTCTTCTTCTTCCTTCACTTCTACTTCTTCTTCTTCTTCTTCTTCTTCCTTCACTTCTACTTCTTCTTCTTCCTTCACTACTACTTCGTCTTCTTCTTCTTCTTCCTTCACTACTACTTCGTCTTCTTCTTCTTCTTCCTTCACTACTACTTCGTCTTCGTCTTCTTCTTCTTCCTTCACTACTACTTCGTCTTCTTCTTCTTCTTCTTCTTCTTCTTCTTCTTCTTCTTCTTCTTCTTCTTCTTCTTCGTCTTCTTCTTCTTCTTCTTCATCATCATCATCATCATCTTCTTCATCTTCATCATCCTCTTCATCATCTTCATAATCACCATCTTCTTCATCTCTTCTTCTCTCTTCTTCTCTTCTTCTTTCTTCTTCTCTTCTTCTTTCGTCTCTTTCTGCTTGTCTTCTTCTTCTTTCTGCTCTTCTTACTCTTTCTACATATCTTCTTTCTGCTCTTCTTCTTCTTTCCGCTTCTTTTGCATCAATGTCTCTTCTTCTTATTCCTGCTTCTTCAATTCTCATTTTCTTTTGCTTGATAAAATGAGCTGGAGCTTTGTGCTCCAGCTCATTTTCTTTCTCCAATCGTCGCTTAAGCCCCTTGGGCAGGTCTGGTGCTATAGGTATATTATTGATTAATATTATATTCTTTATCTACTATTATATAGAGACATTACTTACCAATCATTCTCACTTGTTTGATCTTTCGACCAAAAACTTTGACTAGATTAGTTTTGGCTAATCTAACTAGAATTGTATGTCTCAACAGCTTTGGGACATGCTTGTGAATGGCCTTTGGGCCAAACACAAGTGAGCTGTTGGACGAAACTTTTTTTCGGGTGCTGATGCTGCTGATGCTGCTGCTGCTGGTGGTGTTGCTGTACATTGGAGTAAACTAATGAAAAAGCGCAAAGAAGAAAAATAATACCATGAGAGTGTTTCTTTTTTTTAAAACGCGTTATAATCTTTGGGCCACACATTTTGAGACGCGTTCTTTTTTTTTTTATTTTGACATGAGCCAATCATTTGCAATTTTGAATACACGTGTCTTGAACAGAGTACTTGAGTGGGGGCAAAGTGAATAGTAAGAGACTTTATTATTAGGAAGAGCTTTCGAGCTGTATAGTGTCTAGAGTCGGATTACTGACCTCTTTACAGCCAACTACTATTACTTTTTATTTTTCTCCCTCGTTCTACAAGTTTCAATCTCCTAATGTCGCTGCTTTTCTCTTCCAAATGGCGATGGTCACCAAATACACCCGCCGTCTCAAGTTCCCAAAATCAAGATAAAAACAATCATAATTGCTTGAATACTCCTTCGAATAAGTTTATTCAGGTTCAAGGTTCAAGGTGCATACACATAAACCATTTGTAAAAATTCTTATTCCATTCACGTAAACTGATTAAGAGTTTAGATTTTAATCTATAAAGAGTATATAGCTGAGATTTACTAATTAGCTAATAATAATATATCATTTCTCAAAAGCACTATTGATAGTTTCCTTTTTTTTTGTCGGTGCTGTTTATTGATTAATCCGCCAGATTTTACCGTACGGCTATTTAAAATAAATTATGCAGTTTTTCGTATACACACACTGAGGTACACTGAGGTATTCGGGATTATTATTGAGCTAGTATCTCAATATAGGAAAAAGTAGATGTTTTGAAAGCTTTGTTTATTAAAGCGAGTCAGAGTAATATTACTTATATTTGATACTATTAAAATCCATGTAAATCAAAACCCTGTTGTGTAATGGTTGGTTTGCACTGTACGAGTGTGTAGTGTACGTGTGCCTGGTGCGTAACAGCTCCGGAGATTGTTAACTTGTCAGGTTCATCAGCAAGAAGTAACCAGTGTTTGGTCGTCGAGTATGCACTTCACTCAATTACGGTGTGTATACTACAGTGTCAAATAGTGCAGAGGCATGGTAGTAGAGGGTGATTTGGAATGAGAGGGTATTGAGGATAGTTCGATACCATATATTATCAGATGAGTGAGGGATAGGAAATGACCAAAAGGTGCACCATTGTCGTGGGGTGAGTGGCAAAGAAGCAAGTTAGAGCTTTGAATGGGTTGCGGCATATAGCACAAAAACTATGGGTACCAAGAGTACTAAATAGGGCATATTTTGGATTAAGAGCAGCAACAAATAAAGAACAGGTGAAAGCCAGTGGTTTTGTGGGCAAGTAGAGAGAGGGATGTTAAAGGGGGGATAAGGGTGGCTCTTTCAGTAGAAAAATAGCAAAACAGTTTGGAAATGAGGTATGGAGATGAATTCCTTTCGTTGGGTGATCGAGGACGGACGGCCTCTAACTCCTCATCATATATAAACGTATCAGACGCTAAAATCCTCCGCCAACTTGTTGTAGTACGTCCAGAAGGATCCGAAAAAGTAATCATATTCAATGTTTGTCAAGAGAGAAAAATAAAGTAGCCGACAGTGACAAAAGAGAAGTTGCGCGGAATGGGCTTCATTGTGGACAGAACAAAAAATGATGGTGTCGCAGACGTGGAAACAACAAAGGTGGTCGAATATCGCCGTGTGTTTGGGCAGGATGAAGACTGTGTTGTATCCGTGGAGTGAAAAAGGAGCAACACGCTGGTGGATATATAGAGGGCTTTAACCATCGCATGGTAAAGGCCTTTTGTTGGAATTTGGAATTGAGGATTTAATATACCCAATTCGTCTTGTGTCCAAGGAAAACAGAGAGAGGCTAGACTAGCCATGGGTAAAATTTTCTGGTGAAGGAACTGACGCATAATAGACCCAAGTTTATCAAAGAACTTGATATGAGCAATAGTGACATGAAGAACACGCTGCATGCGAGAGAGAATCAGTGTGATAAGAAATGTGGAACGACCAAGTAGTAATAGTGAGGGCTGTGAGTAAATATGACATGCAGATTCAACAAATTGCATGAGTGACTAATAGAACTAGTCTCGTTAAGCTAGAAACAAGATTAAAGGAGACGCTAGGTATGCCAGGACAGATCGTGAAGTGCGATAATGTCATGCAGTAATAGACTTGTCTGGAGAAGAGTTTGCGATTTGGTTGATGAGGCACCAGATAACGAAAAGGCCTGTATCTTACGTAGGTTTGTTTGTGCATGAGAGGCCCGAGAGTATGCGTCCAAGTGTTGGTATATAATAAAAAAAAACTGCAAGAATGTGAAGAAAAACCAAGAAATCATCAGAGTGGGCTAGTATTTTAACAGGTGGTGGTGTAGAGTTGTCAAAAGCGTCAATGTAGATACATGATCCATAAAACGAAGTGCCATGGATCAATCATCAGGGCAAGGGCTCAAAGGCGAGATGGAAGAGTGACAATGGATCTTCTTAGAAAAGTCCCTGTTGTTGCTCTATAGAAGGTGAAATAAATGCATTGTCATTAACAGATACGTCAATAGAGAAGAAAAGTTTGGAAATACAGTGGACAATGATACCAGGAAAGCAAAATCGTTCCAAAGCTCGCTTGAGATATTAAGGATGTACACTATTGTACGCTTTTGCCTGGTCAAGCAACAAACCAACGGAGTCAATGGAGGAGAGCTGTGTCTGTTCCATAGCTATGCGGC
Organism: Phycomyces blakesleeanus NRRL 1555(-); assembly: GCF_001638985.1. NCBI lineage: Eukaryota > Fungi > Mucoromycota > Mucoromycetes > Mucorales > Phycomycetaceae > Phycomyces > Phycomyces blakesleeanus. The sequence continues at coordinate 120,004 of NW_017265174.1, read as the reverse complement.
TCATAAGCCCATTATTGGTAATTAACTGCCTTTTAAAAAGGCCAGTCTGGTATTGCTTAACCAGTGACTTGGAGGCGGGTGTGCTACGTAAATTTAGCAAACGGGCGAAGGCTTTGATATCAGTTTTGATTAATGAAATAGGTTTCCAGTTGTTTAAAGTAGAAAGGTCGGCTTTTATAGGTAGCAAGTATAAACAAGTAGAGCTCCAAGATGGGGGAAATATGCCATGTAAAAGAGCACGACTATAGATAGTCGTGTACATGTCGGAGTATACATCCTCAGTTAACACTAATAACAGAAACTCGTACGGAAGGCCATCAGAGCGAAGAATACTTTTGCGGGGAGATCTATCAGAAGCAGAGCAAATTTAGTCAAAGATGAAGGAGGAAGTCATGGATGACCGTACAATTTAATTAAGATAGACATGTTCAGGAACATTGTGGAGAAAATCGTCAATGGTCGAGTGATCGGTAGGATCAGCGGTATAAAGATCCCCATAGAATGCACTGGCAGCGTCGGCCTTAGTACTAGGCGTACTGCAGGTCGCATTTGAAACAGAGTGGCGTAAAAAAGGAATATGTTTTTGCGCTGTCTTAGTCGCAACAGGTCTCTTGAGGCATCCTGCAGAATGTTCTTCATTTTATCTCTAATATTTCTGTGCTCTAAGAACAAGGATCTTTACATGCTCTTGCTTTATGAGAGCAAACTTACGTTCGACAACAACAAGCTGTGTATCTCGGATATGGTAGATCTTGTATTTACTCATAAGTCGATCGAGTTTGCTTTTCATTGCCTTTTCTTATGCAGCACGCCAAGCGGTAGATACCCGAGAAAATGTTTTAGCAACCTGGCGAAGAATGGCCTTGGCTTTTTTGCATCTATCTTAAGGGTAAGGTAATTGAGTCAAACTGGGCAAGATACCTTGTAAAGACACAGAGAAGCGTTCTTGGAAATATGAGGGTATTTTCAGTCGAGAGTCAGCACGCCATAAACCTCTTTCGGTATGAGCTGTACCGAAAGATAGAGTAATCGTAGTAAGAAAATAATCAGCTCATATAGGATTGTCGTAATCTACGGAAGGCTCGTATTTGAGGCCGGCTAGACCTGGTGTTGCAAAGTTGTTGTTGATACTACTCATTTGCATTCTTCAGCAGAATTTTGGAATAGGGAGCTTGACCTTCATCAGTGACACAATCAATTGAGGTTTCTTGAACGTGGTGCAACCACGGTAGAGATGTATGACAAGGGTGTGAAGAAGTAGAGGTGTAAGTATAGTAGAAATGTTTAAGGACGAGGAAACGAGATGAAGGGGCAGGTTGGCCAAATTGTGTCAATTGAAGAATAGAAGTGAAAAAGGCTCGGGGTCGTGATACTGTTGCAGGAGCATATATGACAGCAATCTTTATAGAGCCAAAATGGTAATGTATATAACGGATAGTAGCAAAAGTAACTCTACCACATATACTATAGTAGGATTAAAAGAAGAAGAAGAAATAGAGGACGAGAAGAAAACAAAACCGTAGTGTTATGTCCATTGGCTCTCGTTTGCTCGAAATTGTTTATAAGAAGTTTCTTGAAGTTTTGGGTTGTTTGTGTGCGTTTCCTGGATTGCAAGTACTTGAATATATTTTGAGCGTAGGTTTCAAATAAAGTAATTACGTTGTTGAGGGTTAAAGGTCTCGGTAAGCCACCGATAGTTGGTTTTTGCTATTTTAAATGTACTCATCATATTATTATAATGTGAGGGTTCTATTGCGTTTTGCGCTGTCTGGTAAAATGAATCTCTTGGCTTCATTACGTAAAATTCTCCTTTTAATTTGTTTCTTGGGTTTATTAGGTACATTAGTCTGATTTTTGTTTTTGGTCTCGTCAGTGTCGCTCATGTGTGCGTCAGATAAGGCATCTTTATCCTCAGATTCGGGGGATACCACTGTCTTCGCTTAAAGTCCTGGAGACCTGTGCAGCTTCGGCTTCACATTCGCTGTTTGCCAAATTGGCCACACACGCTTCTACAGTGGTTTGATTGCCTGCAGAAATATTTTCTGCCTCTGGCTGTTTTAGAGTCCTGGCCGTTTTCAAAGCCACCTGCTATGCTTGCTGTAGAGGGTGTATCGGTATATAAATGCGATGGAGGGCTGCCAAGCTCGGGGCCTTATCTCCTTTCCGGAGCTTCTGGCATGCATTTATGGGAGGGTCTCCGGGGCAGTGAGCCTGAATATATCCCTTTACCCCACAGATATGGCAGGTACGTTTGTCTTTGCGTCACTCAGGACAGTTATCCACAGAGTGAAGAATATTTTTACGGAAATTAATATAACCGACAGAACTTAATATCAGTTAAACTTTTTTTTTGATATTAGTACCCTCGAGTGATTGCACTCACAGGACAGGGCACACACATTCTGGTAAGATAATCCACATAACCGTACCCAGGCCACAGCACCACATCAAAAGGACAAATCTTTGCATACTTTCACTGCTCACGAATTTGACAAGAATATAATCGTGGATCTTACATTCGCTGCATGGGCTAGTGCCATCAATCCGACGACTGTCTTGTTTAACATCGAAAAAAGCATTCCTGAAAGATAAATGGATCATGTTCTATCAAACGGTGTAGGTGTGCAGATACTGCTGGAAGAAAAAACACTACCAGCGCACCTCTTTGCAAAACGTGCAGCGTCTTTGGCCATGCAATTAAAAGTCGTGAATGCCCCGCTGATCCAGATAACATGAAGCAGAG
>NW_017265174.1:101762-116918 GCF_001638985.1 Phycomyces blakesleeanus NRRL 1555(-) | reverse complement strand
CAGCATTGTCCCCAAACGTCCTAACATAACAGTTATTAATCCTTCATCAACTGATCCCTGCCTCCCTGCAGTATCCATTCCTTTCTCTCGCCCATCGGGTCCTGGAGTCTGGAAATTCAACACTCAATATCTCTAATATGATGAATTTGATGCCCTCATTACTGCATTTCTGGATAAGGCTGACTTTTTCCTCTCTCATGACACGTCTATTGGTTCTCGTTGGAATAATATCGAACAGCTCATCAAACAGCCCGTCCTCACTTATTCTAAACGAGTTTAGCGTCGACTCAAGAATCAGGAACGCCATCTTCGTCGTGATAGGAATGGATTTGAGATTTATACCTGTTCTTCTCAACTTAACATTGAAAATCAGCTCGCTAACATACAATTGTCTCGGGCATCCACCCTAGCTACCACATCTGGTGCTAAGTGGTGTGAAGCTGGTGAGACATCATCCAAATACTTTTTTAGGGTACTCAAACAGTGAGACGCCGCCAAAAGTATTTCTTCACTTGTCGATCCTGTTACTGGAGTGACTTACACTCCCTCTGCTGATTTATTTGGCCATACTCGTTCTTTCTACCAATCTCTTTACTCATCGGAACCCATCGATTATTCCGCTACACACACACTTATCGACAACTTCCCATACTCTACTCGTTTCCCTGCAGATTAATCCACTAATTTAATTGCTGATGTAACACTGGACGAAATCCTTGCTTTACTGAAAGCTACCCCCCACCAATTCAGGCCGCGGCATATATGGTTTGCCATACCCATTGTGGGCTCGGCTTTTCTCTCATACGACCATCAAAACAATTGCAGTTCAGGTTTATAACGACTCTATACGTAGTGCTTTCCTTTCCTCCTGGCTGGAAACCATACTCGTTCTCCTCCCCAAGGCAGGTGACACGACCTCCTTCCACAACTAACAATAAATCTCTTTGATAAAATGTGACGCCAAGTTGCTCACCAAAATGCTTACTTTCCATTTATGCTATGGTATTGGCCCACTTAGTATACCTTTTCAAACTGGATTTATGGCGGAGAATTTGATCGCAGACAATGACTTGCTAACACGACTCGCTATGTCGCATACCCAACTAACCAATGACTTTTGTGTTGACCCTTCTTTTGGATCAGGAGAAGGCTTATGACCGTGTCTACCCTGGCTACCTTTGTCTGGTCATGGCCAGGACCAGATTTACCACCATGCTCGTCGACTCTGTATGCAGTATTTTTTTTTCTCTACTCATATTTACATAAATGTGGATGGCCATATATCCTCTTCTTTTTTACTGAGCCAGGGACTACGTCAGGGTGATCCCCTTTCTCCATTACTTGTTAACTCGGCCTTCAAACCTTTGCTTAGATCCATTCTTGCTTCTCTATCAATCCGTAATTTCCAGTTTCTGATTCCGCCCTCTCTCTCATCGTCCTGTCCCTCTCTCTCACTATCTCTACTCAGATTTCTCGCCTATTCCGATGTACTTCTTGTCTTTCTCTCTTTGCCCGCCGATAATAATACTTTACTAAACCCTTTGCATACATTTGGCTTAGCATATAATACGAAAGTCAGTCTCCACAAGATGGTTACTGTTGCTATGTCTTGACAGTTCTATCCGGATTGGGGCACTGTACTAGATGTTGCTGATATCCACAGTCTCCATGACCGCCACTCCACCACTAAAATCAGTTACCTAGGCTTTTCATTGGGCTCATATATCTCCCAGATTGAAGCTTTCGGTGCTGCTTTACTGGTCCAGCTTGGTGACCGTTGCACGCTACTATCTCAAAGATGCTTGTCCATACGTGGTAAAGGTATTGTGACGAACTCACTTTTTCTCAGCTCGGTATTTCATGTACTATATGCGACTCCTGCCCCACTATCTTTCTTTGGTGCCATTCGCACCAATATTTGCTCGTTGCTGCGCCTGGGTTTTGGTAGCTCGGGTTGGCCGTTTCTCTGTCTGCCACGCAAATATGGGGGTTTGGATCTGCTTGACTTCGATTATCAACAAAGAGCTCTTCGATTATGATGGATTCTTCCTATATTGCACTATCACTCTTTTTCGTCTCCCTCATTTCTGTTACCTTTCCTTAAATTTCTCATTTCATTACACTTTATGGCTCTTATTGCTAGTATTGCACTTCTGTTCCTTTGTAGTGCTGCAACTTTCCCGACTTCACTTCTTCCACCGCATCGCGCTAATACCTCACTTCTTTCAGCCTTACTCCCATCCAACCTACGCCTGCAACCACCGGTAGTTCAACACTTTCCTCTGGCTTTTCTATGTATGTATTTACCACCTTTTGTTGAATATTATTTGAGCCTCAAAACACTCCTTGTGTTTGATGCATTTTCGATTAAAGAAGATAGCTGTTTCGCCCGCAAATCTCGGAGTACCTTCTCTTGGGCATGTAACTATATTGGCCAATTCTTTTGGCAGCTTGATTCTGAAAGTATGGTACACTGCCCTTGGTTTATTTCTTGCCTTCGACCCTGTGACTCCTCCGACCCCACCTCTCCCGGTGTTTCCTTTCTTCTGTCCTTGGTGTAACCAGACAATGCTAGGTTTGGTGAAGCCTGCACTGGGTCTCTAAGTCATCATATTCGCCCAACATCAAAACCACCGCCCAGCTTATCCATCCAATGGCACAAATTTTGGTCCGTCCTTATTCCTCACCACTGTCTAACTGTCTGGTAAACATTGCTCTGGGATCGAACCGCAACAAAACAGCGTTTGCAACGTTTCATGCCCCTTCGCTTCCCTAGCTCTTCCTGCATTTTGTGCAATGCCGCCACCGAAGATCAGTATTACTTCTTCTTTTGATATTCTGTCAAGCTTCAATTGTGGAATGTTTTCCTCTCTCGCTTTTGTCCATTCTGGAACCTTGATGATGCCCACCCTCTCCTGACCCGTGGAACTTTCACCCCACGTTCCTCTGATCAAAACTTCAAATAATCGTTTCTGTTACCACTGCCAAGACCATATCGAGTGCGCACAGGAAGTTTATATTTGATGAGCAACCTTTTCTTGCTGGCGTATTTGCACAGAAGACATCTATTGTAATCGAGAAACACAGATCAGCACTAGTTTAACACTCTTGTCTCTTCCCTATTCACCAAATGCTCATGTTTTATACTTTCAGCCTTTATCTTTTCTTTCAGATCCTTATTTTCTCTCAAATCCACCAAGTCCACTTTGATGGCATTTTAAAATATGCACCCAGAGCATGCCAAAAGGTCAATAAAATACTAAAAGAAAAAAGGATCGTGGAAAGATTCAGTTTCGTTTTTGTCCTCACACAACTTATACCTAACCCGTTCCTCTAGAATTTTGCTGTCCTGAATAATGCCCATGTTCTTAAAGTAGTCTTCTGAGTTGTCAAGGTATGTGTCGGCGACGGGAGGTTTGATGACTGATTCCCTGATGATGGAGACGCTGAAGATAGTACCTTCAAACTCGCAGGTATTTTCAAAAGAAACGTTTTTAATGGAGGCGTTGCTGGTGGGAAAGTTGTTGATGGACGCATTGCCAATGGAGGTATTAGAGATGAGTGGCTTCGTAATGTTTGCTTTGACGTTTCAATCCTTGCTGTTGGAAGTAGCTGGGATAATGGTTTTCATCTGGGGAGTATTAATGATGGAAGCCTTTGAGCTGGAACCATGTGCAATAGGTGTGATGTTCAATCTACTGGTCATCTTCTTAAAGAAGATACAGTTCATAGTGAAAAACGAGGTATTCGAGATTGTTTATGAGTTAGTATCTCAATACTGGGAAAGATAGATACTTTGAAAGTGTTATTTATTAAAGAGAATCAAAACAATATTGTTTATATCTATTACTATTCGAATCGCTTGTAATTGAAATCCTTGTCGTGTAATTTTTGGTTTGTTTACACTGTATAAGTGTGTAGTGTACGTATGCTTGGTATGTAATAGCTCTGGAGATTGTTAGCTTGTCAAGTTTATTAGCAAGAAGGAACCAGTGTTTGGTTGCAGAGTCTGTTATTCACTCAATTGTGATGTTTATACCACAAGTCCGACGGATCGCTAAGAAACATTCTTGTGGTTCCACAGCTTGGCGGACTCAACAAGAGAAGGCCCTTCAAAGCAAACGTAACCATCTAATGCGTAAATTTACAATAGAAAATATCCGCAACACCTAGCTTTCTATTGTGTAACGCCAATTGTTCATTATTCAACAAGAAACTGTCGAAATACTGACCAAAAGGCCCAATAATACTGGAGAGAAAACGATGAACGGTCACCCGGGTATTTGAAAAGAACTGTTTTGGCAAAGGCTATTAAAAAGTTATACATTTTTTGCGTCACCCCGTCTAAGAAGCCTTGTGCACCACGCCCGCTACCATGACAGATGCGGCCACGCACTTTTATGAAAAGCAGTACAGTATCAACCCAATTAACGATTCATCCGTTGGAGATCTACTCAGCTATGTCTCTTCTAAGCAATTCTTGAGTGAAGCCACTCAATCCTCCATAACACTTCCACTAACATTTAATAGTATATGGGAAGCAGTCAACTGCCACCCCCACCATCACAGCCCTGGCCCAGAAGGTATGCCCTACGAGATTCTTTCTCTCTTATTCCGTGAAGACGGGTATGTCACACTTCTAACGAGAATTCATAATGGCGCTCTCGACAAAGAAGCCTCTCAATCTTCTTGTAGCTCCACCTACTTGTCACTCCTCCCAAAGAAAGGGGACCTCTCCAGTCCTAAAAAATTGGTGGCCCATCGCACTGATCAACACTAACGCAAAAGTGTTTACTCGTATACTGAATGCCCAAATTATCCATACTTCAAACTCTTTCAATCACTACAAAACTGGTTTTGTGAAGGGACAGTTCATAGTTGACAGTGAGATCATGACTCGCATGGCTATAGAATACACCCAAAACACTTCTGATACCTCAATTGGTCTGATGGTTGACCAAGAAATATCATATGATCGTGTACGCCCCGAGTATTCGAGACTAGTTCTTTAAAACTTCTGGTTCCTAGACACGATAGTGCACTGTATCCCATAATCGCTTTTATCCACTAGTATGTCAATCAATGTCAACGGTTTTTTGTTGGCGTCAATTCTACAAAATCGAGTTCTCAAAAATGTGATATGCTGTCCCCTGTTCTGTTCAACTTTGTTTTCGAACCTTTGCTCCGCCTACTAGCCGCCGATAGCTCTCTTCCAGGATTTGGTCTATCCACCGACGACCACACTGACCAGCCCTCACCACCACCAGTCAAATACTTGGCTTATGCGGATGACACTCTCATATTTCCCAAGTCACCTTCTGACCTTGGCACTTTACACAGACATCTGGATACTTAAGAATTTCAAATGCACGAATTAACATACACAAGACACAAGCCTTTTCCTTGTCCGGTGCCTCACTATCAGAGTGGCGCACACACCTACGGCAAAAGCTTATTACCTTATGACACGATCGTACTTATCCCGCTTCTCTCACGTACTTAGGGTTTCCATTGATATCATTTGTCACACAAAGAGATCAATTCTGTACCTCACTTCCGAATACAGTCAAATCGTCTTGTGGCATGCGCCTGTAGTGATTACGCTCGGTCATATGTCGAGCTACTGTCGTGAACACGTTGATTCTCTCCTGTGTTTGGCATGCTCTTTGAATAAAAACTGTCCTCAAAAGGTTCTTCGACAAACTCTGTTCCATTTTAGGCCGTTTCCTCCGGCGGAATATGCTCTCTATGGCGATCCTGTCTTCTATGTTTTCAGAAACTGCAAAAAGGCTTAGGCGTGTTGGACTCGCAGATTCAACAGAAAGTACTGACTATGCAATAGCTACAACCTATTCTTGACAACTAAACATCGGCATCCTTTGTCACCCCTTGAATAAAGCACTTTCTTGATCCACACAAGTCCTTTGGGGACCCTCGCCTTCATTTGTTGGTTGCAATACTGCGAATCACATCTTTAAGGACAAAGAATGGTGCACTTTCCACTCTCATGTGTGCTATGGACTCTATCACATGAAACTTTTCTCTTCTCACTTTGAGCTGCACCACTTGTCTTTCTCTGAAGCTGCTGGATGGTGTAACCTACACAGCTTCTTCTGCACCTAACACCTCTGGTTGGAAGCGCATTAATGCTTCTGGTGCATTTATGTTTGATTAGAGCCTCTAAGCTATCCCCTCCCAAACGCAAGTTCAACGGCCTAAATCGTCATGTCTGATAGATAGGCTGTTTCAGGATATAGAAAATACAGCTACTGAGCTCACGCCTTTCCTTTGGCGCGCTACATTGCCTCCCAATGACCACCATGAGTTGCAACTGCTAGCTAATCCTTTGATAATAAATCACAAGCTATTAGTTTTACTCCTCCCTTTGCAAGCTAAACAATGGCGTTCATTTTGGGGCTTTCCACTCCCATTACACCTCCCGCAACATATGCTATCGCTCTATACTCAACTCCTTGTCGTGTCAGTACACCCTATACAACTGTGCTCCGACCATATTTGTCACTAAAAAGTGTCCCATTTGCTTGTCTGAGGTAGACACTCTCTCTCGTGTCCTTTACCAGTGCCCACAGAAGTGGACAGTATGGGAAGCTACCCTGAAAATAATAATAATTTGGACTGTCCCCATTGACATTTGATATTCATCCCACAATCTTCTCTCTGGAAATCCTTGACCACCCACTACCTGTCTTCCATGTTCGGCCATGTCAAATTATTAGCAGCAGCATCTTGGCCCTGTGGTGCACTCACTGAAGCTTTATCTTCGACATCCGGTCTTTTCACATCTCCTCGATTAATTCTAAAATAGACACCATTGTTTCGCACATCTTCTCTGACTTGGATTTAAAATACACTTTCCTTGGGCTTTTATTTCTAAATCTTAAAGCCCCTCAGAAAACTCCAAAAACATTTGTATTTCTTTCTTAACACACAATAAATATCAGGACTAGTTCCTCAATACCAAAAAAACCAAAGCAGCATGGAAAGGTACTCGACACTGTAAATAAGGTTCTAGATACGAGAAAAGACGGAAGCTCAGTCAGTAGCAACAGTACTAACACGATTCTTACTCTTCCCTGAAAACCAAGTGCATTGCAAAAAAATACCCTGAGCTGTACGATGGTAGCCCAGAACAAGCCATCACAGATGCACTAGTGTGTAGTCAGTATCTATCTGGTAGTCTTCCTATTAATTCCCCGCAGTACAGGCGGTAAACAGCCGAGAACTGAGCCCTGAGCCCTGAGCACAGAAATGGAGATGATGTTGGTGAAAGGGGTTATTCGGCCAAGTAATAGTTTATGGAGCTCCCCGCTGATATTGGTACCAAAGCCAGGCAATACTTTACGATGCTGCATCAATTATAAAACACTAAATGATGTGACCCGCAAAGACTAGTTTCCCTTACCACATATCGATGATCTATTACACAAGTTGATTTATGCCAAATATTTCTTGACACTAGATCTCAAGTCCGGTTATTGGCAGATTCCCATGAGTCCAGGCGACATATGTAATACTACATCTTCCACGGAGAAGAGTCTTTTCGAATTCCTCGTAATGCCACTAGGCGTTACTAACTGCCCAGCCATTTCACAATGCCTCATGCAGCAAATCTTTTATTAGCTGGATTTCCCTACCATTTGCATTGACGATGAGTTGACTTATTACGCAACCGAAACAGAATATATGGTACACATCTCAAAGGTTCTAAATACACTAGTGAAATGAAACCTCAAGATCAGTATCAAGAAGTGCCATTTATTAGTCACAGAAGCCGAGTCTTTCGGGTATTAGGTGTCCGGCAATGGTATCGGACTAGATCCTTCCAAGACTTGCCCAAGCCTACTACGATTTAGGAACTACAGATGTTTTTAGACATTTGTAACTTCTATCATCGTTTTTTTTTCTGCAAATATTTCTGTGATAGCCATTCAAGAATACCAATTGTTAAAGAAAGAAGGTGTTTGGACGTGGGACGAGAATAACAATGCTTTCAAAATATCGAAAGAAAAACTAACAAAATTACCGCAACTCGAATATCCAGACTCCAATTTTTCATATGAACTACACACCGGCGCCAGCGACACCGGCACAGAAGCTGAATTGGTTCAAGAGACCCACCCAGTCGTATTTGCTAGCTGTTCTCTCTTACTCGCCGGAAGGAAGTATAGCACAACTGAAAGATAATGTCTGTCTGTAGTATGGCTATTAAGATTTCCCCATTGTTATATCCACAGAGCGAGTTTGACTGAATTCATGAATTATGCAACACTAAAGACAATACTCACAACCAAGAGTCCAAGGGGTAGAATAGCCTGTTGAGTAGCAAATGTGATTACCTACAAGTTTACTGTAGTACATTGTAGAGGTACTTATAATAAAGACGCAGATGCATTGGGTTGTGCATGTTTTACCAGTCTCAACCAGAGCAGCGCTCAAATAAACAGCCGGACTATAAGCAGGAATATGATACGAGAGCAGCAAATGTGCTAACCGGAGATCAAACATCTCCAAACTTTCAAGGAAAACTAATTCTTCTGGAAAAGGGGCGTGTCCGGTAAAAATCTCAGGGCACTCGCTATCGTGATCCCTCACCCAATACGCCAATTATTTCTTGCGTCAATCCACGCTCATCCAGCAGCTAGCCATTTTGGCCATGATGAAATACTGAATAAAACACAGCAGCATGGATGGATAGTGATCGTGGTATGGTCATCACAATTTGGTGAAGAACAGACTCTACGACCAAACACTGGTTCCTTCTTGCTAATGAACCGAGCAGTCTAACAATCTCCGGAACTGTTACATACCAAGCATACGTACACTACACACTTATAGAGTGTAAACCAGCCAAGCATTACACAACGGGGATTTGAATTACAGGGATTTTAATAGTAGCAGATATAAACAATATTGTTTTGATTCTCTTTACTGAATAACACTTTCAAAGCATCTATCTTTCCCAATATTGAGACACTAACACAGCAATAGTCCCAAATACTTCAGTGATTGTCGATTGTAACTGACACAAAGACATATGCACAAAAATACCCAGAGTTTTTTTTTCACTACAACCAACTCACATACAAGCTTGGAAACCTATAAAGTTTTAAGGTTCATTTTTTGGGAGGATTGTAGGACGTCTATATTGTAGTTCTGCCAGAATCTAAAATAGGAAGCCAATATTTATTAGTGCTAGCGAAATACCTAACCAGATGGGTGATAACAGCCGCTCTGCCTCGATTCGATTCGAATAAGATTGCTCACGTATTGACTCTCAAAGTAGTTCTACTATACGTGGTACTGAAAAGATTCCTCACAGACAACGGAACTGACTTTGTCTCAGAGGCAATGAGAATAGTATGCCAATGAATGAGAATAACCATAACAATAACAAGCGTTGAGCACCATCAAGCAGGCTGCTTGGTAGAGCAAATGAACAACCCTACTAAGACAACACTGGCAATTTACGCAGAAAAAAAAAGACGTCCAATAATGGGGTGAATAGCTATTATTCGTAACTTATGCTATCAATACGGCCGAACAAACATTAACAGGAAAATTACCTTTTGAGATAATGTTTGCTAGACGAGCCAACTTACCAGCCACCGGCGACTTCAACCTGTCATAGATAAAATTGCACCCTACAAAAACATGGATCTGACATTCTAATCATTACCTTCCAATAATCCAACAAGATGTAAAAACAAACTTACAAAAAAACCAAGAGCGACAAAAATATAACTATGATAAGAACCTCAGAGAAAAACAACAGTTTAAAGTCAAGGACATTGTCATGAAGATAAAGCCAAAAAAGACTTGTAGAATTCAGGGAGAAAACAATGAAAAGTGGGTTTCTTGATTGTCCATGTCAAAAATTCTGAAAAAAAGGGCACAACTGTAATTCAAGAACAACTGTATCCAATAGAGAAGAAAGGTTTATCTCCTACATACAATTTGAATGCTGCAATTCCACCTTTAGTGCCACGCCCTCGTCCGAGCATGATTGCTATAGATGTGCGACCTACATTGAACACTAAACCCAGCAACAGAAAGAGACGTAAATCTTAACGACTTCTTACTCTGAGACATTACAATACCCACAGCAATAGCTTGCTCGACAAAGCTCTCGCTGAACGAAATTCATTTCATGGAATTGTGCCAGCATGAATAAGTCTCACTTGCAGATTGCCACCTTAAATTGATGTAGCATTTTGAAGGTTGACTACCCACAGACATAATTAGTGTTTGTTATATATATATATATATGTTCTTGAGAACTTGGTCTCGATATGTTCACAATCCAAAAAGTCACACATTTATCTGAAGCCAGTCCTAAATTTTCTCCTAATTACATCACCCTGCTACAACATCTCTTTCGGCACTCATCTTCCATCCTCACTCGACACTGTACTGTAATATACCCAACCCCCGATATCCAACTCTCGGATGAATTTGTCATGGTTGACCGCCGTTGTATACATGCTACTATAATAGGCCCAAGCCTACACACTATTTGTCACTTTGTAGCTATATATATGGCCTAGCTACCCGGAATGAGAGCACTTGGTTTTACTCCTGCGTCAAGACTTTGTTCCACGATATGATACATACTTGCAGCTGGATTATGTTAGGGAACCTTACTCTTAACCTTCATAAGAGACAGCCCCGCACGCTGCAACCTTTAGTTCTCTGACTCGGAGCCCATTTTGCTAACTATTTGCATGATACATGGTATGAAGATACTGTGAGGGAACAGGCTATTCCTACTTTCCATCGGAGCGACACTCGTTACACAATAGACTATAGTTTTGGGCATGTGTCTTTTCGACCTCGCTTGGCTAACACCGGAATAATGCATTTATCTCCATGTTGTACTTGCCGCTCATTCTTAACCGTCGACCTAGCAATCCAAGACCATGCCCCTAGTTATGGCACATGGCGCTTTAATTCTTTTCTCTCTCTAAAATTCCGGATTTCGACGTCTTCTACGTACTACATTTGACAAGTTATTTTACTTCCAGTGTAGTGGTTTGACTCCACAGGTTCAGTGGAATTTTTTCTTTAAAAAAAGAGTCATTAAACTTACTGCTCAAGAATATGATAAACAAGCATCCCGTACACATCAGAAAACCACTAATAGTCACCAAACACAACGTGTGACAGTCCCACGTCTATCACACAGTGAGGATCGACGGATAGAATCAGAAAATATTGATTATGAAACTGTACCTGCCATTGAAGAAAGACATAGATACCTTTTCCTCTGGTCCAACACCCCTCGATTGGAAAATGATGAGCAGAGGAAGAAGTATTTCTTCAAAGTATTCTGTCAAAGACTGATTTCTGATAATGGATGGACTATCCGAATACTGATGACGTACCTCAAGGCTTTGGCCTTCTCATCATCGACACTAGGTGCTCAATTTGAACAAGAAAGGGCTTACAATAGAATGCATCCGACTTAGATCAAACAAGTACTGCAAGCATTTGGATTTCCGGACCAGTTAGTATCTTCTATCTACTCTCTTTTATTTTAAACCCAGATTCATGTATAAATCAATGGGTGGTCAGTCACCGCGCTTCCCCAACAACAAGAATTGAGGCAAGGTGATCCGTTTTTGTCAATGCTTTTCAACCTGGCAATTAAATCCTTGCTCCGCCGTATAATCATTGGCCCTAATTTATTGGGCTGCTCGATCCTACACCAAACTGGTAGATATCATGTCGCTCATTGCCCATCGATACGTAATGTCCCACAGTAAGAAAGTCCTTCCCTCAAACATCTAGCTTATGCAGATGATCTTTTGATTTTTTCCAGGGGTCTAGAAGAGTAGCCTACTTTGATTGAACAAGAAGAATCTATGGTCTGGCCTCTAACGCCCATATTAACCCGCAAAAAAGCTCAGGCCTTATCTCTGATAAGTATTAACCACCTTAGTTGATAACCACTTTGAGACGAGGAAAGCATCCCATGGCATGACGAAGATACACCAACGGCACTGATGTACTTGGGCTACCCTTTGTACAGTCACCCGCGATAACGTGACAGTTTTCTAAAGGGGATCTTTTGCAAAACGGAAAAGTTTGTCAACATACTTTGGCTAAGACGAATATCTATTAGAGGAAAATCTATTATATCAAATTTATAGCTGCTTGCAAGACTCTGATATTTCCTGTGCGTGACTATTGTGCCTAATTATTGTCTGCGGAAGTTTCAGATGGTCATCCGATCGTATGTTCTATACTTCTTTCTGCGATCTGCTGGATGGGCACTTAATTGACACAGTAACCAGGGCAGTTTCCGAGGGATATATGCTTTTCATCAATCCTCAGCTTTACACTTTGTGTACATACAACGACTAATTTGGTACAGAACGTTTTGGCGTGGGACAATCGTTTGTCTTGTCTTTGCTAGAAAATCCTATCATAATATACACGTTAACTCACAGTTACATCCATCCTTTTGTCCCCTGACCGATATCATTATTGTTTATTCTACAACTTTCTATACACCCAATTGTAAAGTCAGATGATTCTTCTTGGTTTTTGAGGGCAGAGGCAAGATATATTGTATCTGATATAATGATGGGACACAGAGGCATGTCAACTGCTCCCGGAGACACCCACAGCAAGTACTCGATTATATACAATAGCGTGCCGAGCCGGATTGACTAATGGTTTGCTGGTTATGAGCTCGAATATGCGAGCCCATTTTAAGTGCCAACAGAGAGAATACCCAGGGGGATATCGATTTATCTTCTTTGGTTTTATTGTGGGCGATCCATGGTCAACCTGTGGTAGACGCAAAAAAAAAACAATATGATTTGGTGCTACTGAAACGCTGAGATCACAAAGACTTACGGATCCCCCATACACAGCTTGGCGGTGTTTATTAATTGATTCAACCTCGACTTGGTCTCGACTTGATCACATTATATGTGAAAAGTTCCCTTCTCCCAATTGAACTGTATGCGATTTGGATATGAAAGATGGCCGGAATTTCTGGATTTCATGTCATATGAAGTAGGTCTTCTGGTGATAAGCGCTGGAAAAATACAAGATCCCGCAACTAGCCTAGAGTCAGAAACGTTTTGTGGTTATATATCACACTGACACATCCCCGATCTGAAACTGGGACGTCAGTACTTGCAAAATACTAGAGATACTAGGCTTTTTCCTCCTGGCATTATGGCAGCACTCGCTGACGTTGTATATTCGACTGTAATACCTACGCCACATCAGCGATTATTGATTCCCTTAAAGGCAACCATGATAGATATGGCCCTTTGGCTTTTCGTCTGCTTTATAATTCTTGTTACAATCTTCCCTCCTCTTTCCCTGTAATAATTCTACAAATTAATTTAGCTTCAGTTCAATAGTAAAATAAATACAACACACATATTTAAATAGACATCTTGTTGACTACGGTTACTGGGTAACCCAAGACCGGTCAGAAATAAAAACTTGTACAAAAAAATTGCCTTTTTCTTAGTGCTTCTGACTCTGCACTGTTTGTATAGGACGCCAAAAATAGAGGGAAAGTAGCAGTGAGTCAAGTCGAGTGACTTGAGAGTTGAAGGATTTTTAAAGGTATAAAGAATAAAGAAAGAGAATAATAGTTAATGTAACTTTTATGAATTAATGTTAACGAAATTATTTTCTAGTCGAAAAAGAAAATGAATGCCAAATTGATGCCTATTTTCTGCACAGACTGGTATTTTCTATAGCCATAGTGGCGGCTTTAAGAAGGCTAATGATTAAACCACAAAAGATTTAAAATTCTTTTATCCCCAAAAAAGCTTCAGATCATTATGCTACCCTTTTTCATTACTTAGTCATTCCTAGGTCCATATATCATTTTATAGATATCGCATTAGCTTTTTTTTGTCTGGTAGCTCGGGTACGTTCCTTGTTATCTTCTACTGTGAATCTCTTTTTAACAAAATCAAGACAACAGAAAAAGGTAATAGTAAAACAACAGCCAACCATATTATTATAGACAAACTTAGTGGCAAGAAAATGAATACTGGTGGAAAGACAATTTTAGTAAAGAACAAATTAAGGAGAGCTAGTTAACTACGTTGGGTCATTTTTACAGCTACACCACCACTTCAAAGTTGATTTTAATGAGCGATATCAAAAGAAATCCCGCCGTGCTATAGTAAACTGAATGAATGTCTCATTAGAAAATACACCTTGTCTACCTTACCAAGGAACACAAGTATAATAAGACAGCTCTCAAGTGTAATATAGTAGTACCAAAAACATTATTAATAATATTTTTTAAAGACAAATTTAAGATCAAAATCAAAGAGACAAAACATAATGATAATATCAAAGTCAAATGAGATCAAAATTTATTGTTCAAATTTTTATAAGGGGAATATAAGTTAGGTTAAATTAAATTAAGTATACTAAGATATTCCAGGCCATGCTAGTCCAGTCGAGTCCAGTCGGTTCCAGTCAAGTCCAGTCGGTTTTTTTTTTGGTCCATTTGATTTTTCTTTTGATCTTTTTTTTTGTCCGTTTTTTTTTCTTCTTTTTTTTTGTCCAGTCAATATAAGCTAAGAGTGATAGGAGGAGGAGGAGGATTTTGGTATTGAAAAATAATAAAGGGGATAATTTGGACTTTTTGTTTTTTTTGTTTTTTTGATTCTTTTTTTGATTCTTTTTTTTTTTGTCCAGTCAATTTCACGGAATAGTAATAAGAGGATGATTTTGATATTGAAGAGAATAAAAAAGATAATTTGGACTTTTTTTTTTTTTTTTTTTTTTTTGCTTTTTTTTTTTGTCCAAACACAGCACACATAATAAAGGGGGATAATTTGGACTTTTTGATTTTTTTTTTGATTTTTTTTTTGATTTTTTTTTTTAATTTTTTTTTGTCCGAACACAGCACACATAGTAAAGGGGATAATTTGGACTTTTTGATTTTGATTTTGATTTTTGATTTTTTTTTTACTTCTTTTTTTTTGTCCAGTCAATTTCACATAATAGTAATAAGAGAAGGGGGTTTTGGTATTGCTCTTTTTGCTCTTTCTGTTTTTTTTTGAGCTTCTTTTTTTGAGCATTTTTTTTTTGTTTTTTGTTTTTGATCAAAGACTTCATTTGCTTTGTATGTATATATGTAAAAAG
>NW_017265174.1:97180-101662 GCF_001638985.1 Phycomyces blakesleeanus NRRL 1555(-) | reverse complement strand
TTTTTTTTTGCTTTTTTTTTTGCTTTTTTTTTTTGCTTTTTTTTTTGTTTTTTTTTTGTTTTGTTTTTTTTTGAGAGAGAGAGGAGGGCTTAGTATAGGCCTCAGGGTCGGATTTCTTTTGATCCTTTTGGAGTGGAGGACTTAATGTGCCTGATCATTTCTGATAGGCTTTGGTCTACGCCTCGGTTTTTGGATTTGATCCTTTTGGAGTGGAGGACTTAATGTGCCTGATCATTTCTGATAGGTTTTGGTCTACGCCTCGGTTTTTGGATTTGATCCTTTTGAAGTGGAGGACTTAGTATATGCCTCAAGTTCGGATTTGGTTTTTGATTTTTGGTTTTTGATTTTTGATTTTTGGTTTTTGGTTTTTTTTTTGGAACTTGCTTTTGGAATTTTGCATTGGACCCCTTCTTGGAAATCGACTTGGCCTTGAGACTTGGAGGTACAACCCAGATTTTGGACTTTGATAGAAATGCGCCTCTACTTTTGTATGTATATATGTATGTATATAAGTGTGTATATGTATGTTTGTATGACTATGACTATGACTATGACTATGTGTATGTGTGTGTGTATTTGTGTGTGTGTATTTGTGTGTGTGTGTGTGTGTGTGTGTGTGTGTGTGTGTGTGTGTGTGTGTGTATAAGAAAGAAATAGAAAAATAGAAATTGTGTGTGTTTGTGTGTGTATGTATTTGTCTACTTCTCTAATTGTGTACTTCTCTATTTGTTTGTATATGTTTGTGTGCTAGGACTAGTACTAGAACAGTACTTGGACAGTTTTTGGACATTTGGTCTTGGACTTGGACAAGACTTGGAATTGGATTTGGACTTGGACTTGGACATAGCAATGGACCTTGGCTTGACTATTTTGGAGATTGTACTAGTGACTATGGGGTTTGATCTGAGATAGAGAGATAATTGTGAGCACAATTTTTTCTGGTCAATATTGTTCTGGTTGTTTTTCTTTTCTTTTTTCTTTTCTTTTTTTTTTGTATCTTTTCATTTTCTTTTTATATATTTTTTTCTCTTTTTCTTCTTTTCTTTTTTGACTATCTATCTTGATTTGGCTTTGAATCTTGACAGTGACCTTGAGGGTCTCTGAAAAGCCTTTTTTTCTCTGGTGCGCATTTGGAGCCTGTGTTGTAGTAATACAAAAAATGATTAGTCTATGTCTTGAGATAGCTCACCCTTTTTCACGGTACTTACATTAGCCTTTCTTGTGGGCCGCATTGATGTTTGCTCTGGCGCATACTTTGGCCTCTCTTGTAGGATAGTTAGCCATTTTTGCTGGCACATACTGTGGTCTTTCTTGTGGGCTAGTTGGCCCTTTTTGCTGGCACATACTGTGGCCTTTCTTGTGGGGCGGTTTGCCCTTTTCTTCTGGCACATACTTTGGCCTTTCTTGTGGGGCGGTTTGCCCTTTTCTTCTGGCACATACTTTGGCCTTTCTTGTGGGGCGGTTTGCCCTTTTCTTCTGGCACATGCTTTGGCCTTTCTTGTGGGCCGGCGTGCCATTTTTTCTGGCACATACTTTGGCCTTTCTTGTGGGCCGGTTTGCCCTTTATCTGGTGCGCACTTGGAGCCTGCATTGTAACAATACAAAAACAATTAGATTATGTCTTGAGATAGTTTGGTCCTTTTCCTGACACTTACATTAGCCTGTCTTGTAGGCCTGATTGGTCTTTGCTCTGGCGCATACTTTGGCCTCTCTTATGGGCTGGTGTAGCCTTTTTCTAGGCGCCCTTGTTGGGCTTCTGGTGAGCCTTATCGGCTTTTGACGAGGTGTCTTGAGGACACGACATAGCCGACACCTTTGCGGCAGAAATGGAACCATCGAGTTCCCCGGCAGAAGCAACAGGAAGCAACAGGAAGCAAATGTCCGACCAGTGGGATAAATGGCTCCTACCAGTGAGATAAATGGACCCGCCAGTGGAAGGAAAATGGGCGGCTGGCAACTGGCAACTGGCAACCGGCAACCGGTAACTGGCGGCTATATAAAAAGGTCCACTGGCGAGAGATGACAGGTTCACTGGTAGGAGGAAAGGGCCTACCAGTGGGAAGCAACAAACCCACTGGCAGAAAAGTCCCACTGGCGGAAGCAACAGACTAACAAAAAAAAAAGCAACAAGCAACAGTACCTTTCAAATAACATGGACCGCCGTGGAAGGCATAGGGAAGGAACAAGCAACGGGAGGGAACAAGCAACGGGAACTAACCCAAAAAAGATGGTACCAGCCGCGCCCACCAGAAGAGACAACAGAAAGCAACCAGTAATACACAGGAATACGGACAACGGGCTCACACGCTACACGCGCGCTTGTGGACTTGCTCGATAGACCATGGTTGACCCGTGGCTACTACTCCATCGGGCCCTTTTGAAAGAAAGAAACAAAAAGAGAGAGCGGTCGGTCGTAAGAGTCCAAAATCAGCTCAACAAGCTTAACAAAATAATATTGCCAAGGCTTTATGAACGTCTTTTGAACTCTTACAGTCGCCTACTCCACAGGCTTTGATTAATTAGTATTCAAAGTTGCATCGCACATAACGTAAAAAATCATATACTTATCTTAAAGTGATCTGGCTAGCCGTTCATAAGAAAAGAAGCATGGCTATCGGAAGACCCTCTTGGCTTCTGTGTATAAACGATGACCGGCCGGACATAAACCCATATATTACCAGAAGCTCTCCATCGTCTCCACCAGTAGACACGGCCAGTACAAAGAAAAAGGGAAAAAAGGAAAACCAAAAGACGCGAAAATTTTTCTCTAGCTATAAAAACAGAAATGGGGAGATGATGACGCCTCCCTCACTTTAGTCCAATAAAATTCATTGAAAGTATACATCAATCAAAAGATTGGGGGAGATAGGGGGAGGAGGATGGATGGATGGATGCATCTTGTGTGGTGTTGGTCACGCTGATCATTTGTTTTCGTCACTACAAATACTTTTCAGGGAAAGTACCTGAGTATAATATTGTATATACACAAGTTGAAAAATGAAAACAGAAGGCCCTTTTAAAATATAACACTGGTCTTTCTTTCCAACTCTTACATTCAGTACCCATACTCTTACTTTTTGCAGTGCTATATTGTAGTATCCTTTAAATGTATCTACTGTTTTATAAAGGCCAGGCCTTGAAAGGCGTTTTCGGAAAAATTAAGACCGTCCTGATATAAAAGATAAGGGGGGGAGTCATGCAAATAAACAGGCTAAGTACAAACAAGGAAACCAAATATATATACATTTATACAGGTATGTATCACACGTTTCATATTTTCTCTCACCCTATTTGCTTCCTTTCAAAGGTTACCAAGTTACTTATGAAGTTAATAAAGCAAGCACACCAAGACAAGAGGTGTTTGGTAAAGAATACAAAACATACAAGACATAAAAAATGGCTATAGTTATTTGGCTTATTATTTATAAAATAATAATATTTTGAAGCATTTTGATAGTGTGCTTCTGCTAATCAAACAAGTGTAAGAGTACGCCCAATCGTAGCACTTTTATGTAAGTTGATAAATCACCTTTATAAAAAATATATTTCTATTAATTTAAAGAGTGCCTTTTGCTGCTACTCTCGAATCGATTCTTTTATATATTCAGTATATAAAGACTCTCTCTATCTCTTACTAGGCTTCTTTTATTTACTCTATATGTATTATATTAATGTACTCTAAGCGATAGAAATCCCTATAGATTGTGTATTGGATAATACAATTTATTCTTGTAATAAAAAGATATATATATATATATATATATGCACCTTTAATAAAAATGTATATCATATATATAGTATAACAATATTATCCCAAATCTTCAAGTCTCTTATAACTTACAAAAATAAAATCTCAAGGCTAGTGCTTTAACATACTATATCTTCTCCAAGTTTAATTTTAAGCAGACACCCAAGTAGCTTTTATTTTGTACATGCATAAAAAGCAGGTGTCTATTTATTATTTATTTTTTTGAAAGAAAACAGATTGGATATACAATTGAATAGTGCTTTTGTGAAAATAATTTATAATTTTGGCTAACAATATATGCTCATCAATATTACTAGCTGTATTCTACTTGAATAAAAAACATTATGCCAATGAGTTTTAGTCTCTTGGATTGCACGATTGCAAATACTTGGCAATGTTAGTACTATCAATTTACATTCTTTATTTGAAAACTTTAAAGCATGTCTTTAATATATGGGAAAAATCACAAGTTATGTTTTGAAGTCAATCATCTTTTTTTTTGCTTTTCTAGCTATAATTGTACACAGAAATCTTTTTCATTTTATTCTTTTTGTAGTGGCCAATGTTTAAAGCTTACAGAGTTGTTATCTTGCCAAATTGTTATCTAAAAACAAAGACTTGACAATGACAGGCTCTAATATTCACAATAAACTTGTGCAGAATCCATATTTGTGAGTCTCTTTTATGGATTTCCTAACTAGTTTATTAGCTTGGCATTTGATCTTATAAACAAC
>NW_017265174.1:12112-96889 GCF_001638985.1 Phycomyces blakesleeanus NRRL 1555(-) | reverse complement strand
CTTCATAAATTTATTCTTACTTATATGCCAGAGTCAGTTGCTCTTTTTTGTAACCACAAAACAATGTAGTCCCCCAGTATACGACATACACATCTCCAGATAGCTGTCTCAACTTTTTATCTGTTCATTTCAAAACAACCCACCGCAGCTTTTTGTTCAATTTGCTCGCATTTGACCTTTTACTTCTGTGTTCTACTGGAAAATATAGAGAAGCCAGGAAACTGGTTTTACTTGCTGCATTTCGATACGCCCTACTCACGGATAAGAACTACATAACCAATGCATTTTCCTTTGTGCTTCTAAGTTAAGTTGATACTTCAAGGTTCCCACCTTTTTTATTCCTTTTATGGTTTTTGTAATACAATTCCGAAGTATCTGCAATCGTGCAATCCAAGAGACTAAAACTCATTGGCATAATGTTTTTTATTCAAGTAGAATACAGCTAGTAATATTGATGAGCATATATTGTTAGCCAAAATTATAAATTATTTTCACAAAAGCACTATTCAATTGTATATCCAATCTGTTTTCTTTCAAAAAAATAAATAATAAATAGACACCTGCTTTTTATGCATGTACAAAATAAAAGCTACTTGGGTGTCTGCTTAAAATTAAACTTGGAGAAGATATAGTATGTTAAAGCACTAGCCTTGAGATTTTATTTTTGTAAGTTATAAGAGACTTGAAGATTTGGGATAATATTGTTATACTATATATATGATATACATTTTTATTAAAGGTGCATATATATATATATATATATATCTTTTTATTACAAGAATAAATTGTATTATCCAATACACAATCTATAGGGATTTCTATCGCTTAGAGTACATTAATATAATACATATAGAGTAAATAAAAGAAGCCTAGTAAGAGATAGAGAGAGTCTTTATATACTGAATATATAAAAGAATCGATTCGAGAGTAGCAGCAAAAGGCACTCTTTAAATTAATAGAAATATATTTTTTATAAAGGTGATTTATCAACTTACATAAAAGTGCTACGATTGGGCGTACTCTTACACTTGTTTGATTAGCAGAAGCACACTATCAAAATGCTTCAAAATATTATTATTTTATAAATAATAAGCCAAATAACTATAGCCATTTTTTATGTCTTGTATGTTTTGTATTCTTTACCAAACACCTCTTGTCTTGGTGTGCTTGCTTTATTAACTTCATAAGTAACTTGGTAACCTTTGAAAGGAAGCAAATAGGGTGAGAGAAAATATGAAACGTGTGATACATACCTGTATAAATGTATATATATTTGGTTTCCTTGTTTGTACTTAGCCTGTTTATTTGCATGACTCCCCCCCTTATCTTTTATATCAGGACGGTCTTAATTTTTCCGAAAACGCCTTTCAAGGCCTGGCCTTTATAAAACAGTAGATACATTTAAAGGATACTACAATATAGCACTGCAAAAAGTAAGAGTATGGGTACTGAATGTAAGAGTTGGAAAGAAAGACCAGTGTTATATTTTAAAAGGGCCTTCTGTTTTCATTTTTCAACTTGTGTATATACAATATTATACTCAGGTACTTTCCCTGAAAAGTATTTGTAGTGACGAAAACAAATGATCAGCGTGACCAACACCACACAAGATGCATCCATCCATCCATCCTCCTCCCCCTATCTCCCCCAATCTTTTGATTGATGTATACTTTCAATGAATTTTATTGGACTAAAGTGAGGGAGGCGTCATCATCTCCCCATTTCTGTTTTTATAGCTAGAGAAAAATTTTCGCGTCTTTTGGTTTTCCTTTTTTCCCTTTTTCTTTGTACTGGCCGTGTCTACTGGTGGAGACGATGGAGAGCTTCTGGTAATATATGGGTTTATGTCCGGCCGGTCATCGTTTATACACAGAAGCCAAGAGGGTCTTCCGATAGCCATGCTTCTTTTCTTATGAACGGCTAGCCAGATCACTTTAAGATAAGTATATGATTTTTTACGTTATGTGCGATGCAACTTTGAATACTAATTAATCAAAGCCTGTGGAGTAGGCGACTGTAAGAGTTCAAAAGACGTTCATAAAGCCTTGGCAATATTATTTTGTTAAGCTTGTTGAGCTGATTTTGGACTCTTACGACCGACCGCTCTCTCTTTTTGTTTCTTTCTTTCAAAAGGGCCCGATGGAGTAGTAGCCACGGGTCAACCATGGTCTATCGAGCAAGTCCACAAGCGCGCGTGTAGCGTGTGAGCCCGTTGTCCGTATTCCTGTGTATTACTGGTTGCTTTCTGTTGTCTCTTCTGGTGGGCGCGGCTGGTACCATCTTTTTTGGGTTAGTTCCCGTTGCTTGTTCCCTCCCGTTGCTTGTTCCTTCCCTATGCCTTCCACGGCGGTCCATGTTATTTGAAAGGTACTGTTGCTTGTTGCTTTTTTTTTTGTTAGTCTGTTGCTTCCGCCAGTGGGACTTTTCTGCCAGTGGGTTTGTTGCTTCCCACTGGTAGGCCCTTTCCTCCTACCAGTGAACCTGTCATCTCTCGCCAGTGGACCTTTTTATATAGCCGCCAGTTGCCGGTTGCCGGTTGCCAGTTGCCAGTTGCCAGCCGCCCATTTTCCTTCCACTGGCGGGTCCATTTATCTCACTGGTAGGAGCCATTTATCCCACTGGTCGGACATTTGCTTCCTGTTGCTTCCTGTTGCTTCTGCCGGGGAACTCGATGGTTCCATTTCTGCCGCAAAGGTGTCGGCTATGTCGTGTCCTCAAGACACCTCGTCAAAAGCCGATAAGGCTCACCAGAAGCCCAACAAGGGCGCCTAGAAAAAGGCTACACCAGCCCATAAGAGAGGCCAAAGTATGCGCCAGAGCAAAGACCAATCAGGCCTACAAGACAGGCTAATGTAAGTGTCAGGAAAAGGACCAAACTATCTCAAGACATAATCTAATTGTTTTTGTATTGTTACAATGCAGGCTCCAAGTGCGCACCAGATAAAGGGCAAACCGGCCCACAAGAAAGGCCAAAGTATGTGCCAGCAAAAAGGGCAAACCATCCCACAATAAAGGCCAAAGTATGTGCCAGAAAAAAGGGCACGCCGGCCCACAAGAAAGGCCAAAGCATGTGCCAGAAGAAAAGGGCAAACCGCCCCACAAGAAAGGCCACAGTATGTGCCAGCAAAAAGGGCCAACCAGCCCACAAGAAAGACCACAGTATGTGCCAGCAAAAATGGCTAACTATCCTACAAGAGAGGCCAAAGTATGCGCCAGAGCAAACGTCAATGCGGCCCACAAGAAAGGCTAATGTAAGTACGGTGAAAAAGGGTGAACTATCTCAAGACATAGACTAATCATTTTTTGTATTACTACAACACAGGCTCCAAATGCGCACCAGAGAAAAAAAGGCTTTTCAGAGACCCTCAAGGTCACTGTCAAGATTCAAAGCCAAATCAAGATAGATAGTCAAAAAAGAAAAGAAGAAAAAGAGAAAAAAATATATAAAAAGAAAATGAAAAGATACAAAAAAAAGAAAAGAAAAAAGAAAAGAAAAACAACCAGAACAATATTGACCAGAAAAAATTGTGCTCACAATTATCTCTCTATCTCAGATCAAACCCCATAGTCACTAGTACAATCTCCAAAATAGTCAAGCCAAGGTCCATTGCTATGTCCAAGTCCAAGTCCAAATCCAATTCCAAGTCTTGTCCAAGTCCAAGTCCAAATGTCCAACAACTGTCCAAGTACTGTTCTAGTACTAGTCCTAGCACTCAAACATATACAAACAAATAGAGAAGTACACAATTAGAGAAGTAGACAAATACATACACACAAACACACACAATTTCTATTTTTCTATTTCTTTCTTATACACACACACACACACACACACACACACACACACAAATACACACACACATACACATAGTCATAGTCATAGTCATAGTCATAGTCATACAAACATACATATACACACTTATATACATACATATATACATACAAAAGTAGAGGCGCATTTCTATCAAAGTCCAAAATCTGGGTTGTACCTCCAAGTCTCAAGGCCAAGTCGATTTCCAAGAAGGGGTCCAATGCAAAATTCCAAAAGCAAGTTCCAAAAAAAAACCAAAAACCAAAAATCAAAAATCAAAAACCAAAAATCAAAAACCAAATCCGAACTTGAGGCATATACTAAGTCCTCCACTTCAAAAGGATCAAATCCAAAAACCGAGGCGTAGACCAAAACCTATCAGAAATGATCAGGCACATTAAGTCCTCCACTCCAAAAGGATCAAATCCAAAAACCGAGGCGTAGACCAAAGCCTATCAGAAATGATCAGGCACATTAAGTCCTCCACTCCAAAAGGATCAAAAGAAATCCGACCCTGAGGCCTATACTAAGCCCTCCTCTCTCTCTCAAAAAAAAAACAAAAAAACAAAACAAAAAAAAAACAAAAAAAAAAACAAAACAAAAAAAAAAGCAAAAAAAAAAAAGCAAAAAAAAAAAAGCAAAAAAAAAGCAAAAAAAGATGAACAAACCGGAAGAACTCTGCATTGGAACCTGGACCTGGATTGAAGCAAAGCTGCGAACTGGAACAAGACTCTGGATTAAGACAAGGTATGAAATCCCTTTTTACATATATACATACAAAGCAAATGAAGTCTTTGATCAAAAACAAAAAACAAAAAAAAATGCTCAAAAAAAGAAGCTCAAAAAAAAACAGAAAGAGCAAAAAGAGCAATACCAAAACCCCCTTCTCTTATTACTATTATGTGAAATTGACTGGACAAAAAAAAAGAAGTAAAAAAAAAATCAAAAAAAAAAATCAAAATCAAAAATCAAAATCAAAATCAAAAAGTCCAAATTATCCCCTTTACTATGTGTGCTGTGTTCGGACAAAAAAAAAATTAAAAAAAAAAAATCAAAAAAAAAATCAAAAAGTCCAAATTATCCCCCTTTATTATGTGTGCTGTGTTTGGACAAAAAAAAAAGCAAAAAAAAAAAAAAAAAAAAAAAAAAAAGTCCAAATTATCTTTTTTATTCCCTTCAATATCAAAATCATCCTCTTATTACTATTCCGGGAAATTGACTGGACAAAAAAAAAAGAATCAAAAAAAGAATCAAAAAAACAAAAAAAACAAAAAGTCCAAATTATCCCCTTTATTATTTTTCAATACCAAAATCCTCCTCCTCCTCCTATCACTCTTAGCTTATATTGACTGGACAAAAAAAAAGAAGAAAAAAAAACGGACAAAAAAAAAGATCAAAAGAAAAATCAAATGGACCAAAAAAAAAACCGACTGGACTTGACTGGAACCAACTGGACTCGACTGGACTAGCATGGCCGGGAATATCTAAGTATACTTAATTTAATTTAACCTAACTTATATTCCCCTTATAAAAATTTGAACAAAAAATTTTGATCTCATTTGACTTTGAAATTATCATTATGTTTTGCCCCTTTGATTTTGATCTTAAATTTGTCTTTAAAAAATATTATTAATAATGTTTTTGGTACTACTATATTACACTTGAAAGCTGTCTTATTAAACTTGGGTTCCTTGGAAAGGTAAACAAGGTGTATTTTCTAATGAAACATTCATTCAGTTTACTATAGCACGGGCGGGATTTCTTTTGATATCGCTCATTAAAATCAACTTTGAAGTGGTGGTGTAGCTGTAAAAATGACCCAACGTAGTTAACTAGCTCTCCTTAATTTGTTCTTTACTAAAATTGTCTTTCCACCAGTATTCATTTTCTTGCCACTAAGTTTGTCTATAATAATAATATGGTTGGCTGTTGTTTTACTATTACCTTTTTCTGTTGTCTTGATTTTGTTAAAAAGAGATTCACAGTAGAAGATAACAAGGAACGTACCCGAGCTACCAGACAAAAAAAAGCTAATGCGATATCTATAAAATGATATATGGACCTAGGAATGACTAAGTAATGAAAAAGGGTAGCATAATAATCTGAAGCTTTTTTGGGGATAAAAGAATTTTAAATCTTTTGTGGTTTAATCATTAGCCTTCTTAAAGCCGCCACTATGGCTATAGAAAATACCAGTCTGTGCAGAAAATAGGCATCAATTTGGCATTCATTTTCTTTTTCGACTAGAAAATAATTTCGTTAACATTAATTCATAAAAGTTACATTAACTATTATTCTCTTTCTTTATTCTTTATACCTTTAAAAATCCTTCAACTCTCAAGTCACTCGACTTGACTCACTGCTACTTTCCCTCTATTTTTGGCGTCCTATACAAACAGTGCAGAGTCAGAAGCACTAAGAAAAAGGCAATTTTTTTGTACAAGTTTTTATTTCTGACCGGTCTTGGGTTACCCAGTAACCGTAGTCAACAAGATGTCTATTTAAATATGTGTGTTGTATTTATTTTACTATTGAACTGAAGCTAAATTAATTTGTAGAATTATTACAGGGAAAGAGGAGGGAAGATTGTAACAAGAATTATAAAGCAGACGAAAAGCCAAAGGGCCATATCTATCATGGTTGCCTTTAAGGGAATCAATAATCGCTGATGTGGCGTAGGTATTACAGTCGAATATACAACGTCAGCGAGTGCTGCCATAATGCCAGGAGGAAAAAGCCTAGTATCTCTAGTATTTTGCAAGTACTGACGTCCCAGTTTCAGATCGGGGATGTGTCAGTGTGATATATAACCACAAAACGTTTCTGACTCTAGGCTAGTTGCGGGATCTTGTATTTTTCCAGCGCTTATCACCAGAAGACCTACTTCATATGACATGAAATCCAGAAATTCCGGCCATCTTTCATATCCAAATCGCATACAGTTCAATTGGGAGAAGGGAACTTTTCACATATAATGTGATCAAGTCGAGACCAAGTCGAGGTTGAATCAATTAATAAACACCGCCAAGCTGTGTATGGGGGATCCGTAAGTCTTTGTGATCTCAGCGTTTCAGTAGCACCAAATCATATTGTTTTTTTTTTGCGTCTACCACAGGTTGACCATGGATCGCCCACAATAAAACCAAAGAAGATAAATCGATATCCCCCTGGGTATTCTCTCTGTTGGCACTTAAAATGGGCTCGCATATTCGAGCTCATAACCAGCAAACCATTAGTCAATCCGGCTCGGCACGCTATTGTATATAATCGAGTACTTGCTGTGGGTGTCTCCGGGAGCAGTTGACATGCCTCTGTGTCCCATCATTATATCAGATACAATATATCTTGCCTCTGCCCTCAAAAACCAAGAAGAATCATCTGACTTTACAATTGGGTGTATAGAAAGTTGTAGAATAAACAATAATGATATCGGTCAGGGGACAAAAGGATGGATGTAACTGTGAGTTAACGTGTATATTATGATAGGATTTTCTAGCAAAGACAAGACAAACGATTGTCCCACGCCAAAACGTTCTGTACCAAATTAGTCGTTGTATGTACACAAAGTGTAAAGCTGAGGATTGATGAAAAGCATATATCCCTCGGAAACTGCCCTGGTTACTGTGTCAATTAAGTGCCCATCCAGCAGATCGCAGAAAGAAGTATAGAACATACGATCGGATGACCATCTGAAACTTCCGCAGACAATAATTAGGCACAATAGTCACGCACAGGAAATATCAGAGTCTTGCAAGCAGCTATAAATTTGATATAATAGATTTTCCTCTAATAGATATTCGTCTTAGCCAAAGTATGTTGACAAACTTTTCCGTTTTGCAAAAGATCCCCTTTAGAAAACTGTCACGTTATCGCGGGTGACTGTACAAAGGGTAGCCCAAGTACATCAGTGCCGTTGGTGTATCTTCGTCATGCCATGGGATGCTTTCCTCGTCTCAAAGTGGTTATCAACTAAGGTGGTTAATACTTATCAGAGATAAGGCCTGAGCTTTTTTGCGGGTTAATATGGGCGTTAGAGGCCAGACCATAGATTCTTCTTGTTCAATCAAAGTAGGCTACTCTTCTAGACCCCTGGAAAAAATCAAAAGATCATCTGCATAAGCTAGATGTTTGAGGGAAGGACTTTCTTACTGTGGGACATTACGTATCGATGGGCAATGAGCGACATGATATCTACCAGTTTGGTGTAGGATCGAGCAGCCCAATAAATTAGGGCCAATGATTATACGGCGGAGCAAGGATTTAATTGCCAGGTTGAAAAGCATTGACAAAAACGGATCACCTTGCCTCAATTCTTGTTGTTGGGGAAGCGCGGTGACTGACCACCCATTGATTTATACATGAATCTGGGTTTAAAATAAAAGAGAGTAGATAGAAGATACTAACTGGTCCGGAAATCCAAATGCTTGCAGTACTTGTTTGATCTAAGTCGGATGCATTCTATTGTAAGCCCTTTCTTGTTCAAATTGAGCACCTAGTGTCGATGATGAGAAGGCCAAAGCCTTGAGGTACGTCATCAGTATTCGGATAGTCCATCCATTATCAGAAATCAGTCTTTGACAGAATACTTTGAAGAAATACTTCTTCCTCTGCTCATCATTTTCCAATCGAGGGGTGTTGGACCAGAGGAAAAGGTATCTATGTCTTTCTTCAATGGCAGGTACAGTTTCATAATCAATATTTTCTGATTCTATCCGTCGATCCTCACTGTGTGATAGACGTGGGACTGTCACACGTTGTGTTTGGTGACTATTAGTGGTTTTCTGATGTGTACGGGATGCTTGTTTATCATATTCTTGAGCAGTAAGTTTAATGACTCTTTTTTTAAAGAAAAAATTCCACTGAACCTGTGGAGTCAAACCACTACACTGGAAGTAAAATAACTTGTCAAATGTAGTACGTAGAAGACGTCGAAATCCGGAATTTTAGAGAGAGAAAAGAATTAAAGCGCCATGTGCCATAACTAGGGGCATGGTCTTGGATTGCTAGGTCGACGGTTAAGAATGAGCGGCAAGTACAACATGGAGATAAATGCATTATTCCGGTGTTAGCCAAGCGAGGTCGAAAAGACACATGCCCAAAACTATAGTCTATTGTGTAACGAGTGTCGCTCCGATGGAAAGTAGGAATAGCCTGTTCCCTCACAGTATCTTCATACCATGTATCATGCAAATAGTTAGCAAAATGGGCTCCGAGTCAGAGAACTAAAGGTTGCAGCGTGCGGGGCTGTCTCTTATGAAGGTTAAGAGTAAGGTTCCCTAACATAATCCAGCTGCAAGTATGTATCATATCGTGGAACAAAGTCTTGACGCAGGAGTAAAACCAAGTGCTCTCATTCCGGGTAGCTAGGCCATATATATAGCTACAAAGTGACAAATAGTGTGTAGGCTTGGGCCTATTATAGTAGCATGTATACAACGGCGGTCAACCATGACAAATTCATCCGAGAGTTGGATATCGGGGGTTGGGTATATTACAGTACA
Organism: Phycomyces blakesleeanus NRRL 1555(-); assembly: GCF_001638985.1. Lineage (NCBI taxonomy): Eukaryota > Fungi > Mucoromycota > Mucoromycetes > Mucorales > Phycomycetaceae > Phycomyces > Phycomyces blakesleeanus. The sequence goes on along the minus strand of NW_017265174.1, from coordinate 87,577 downwards.
GTGTCGAGTGAGGATGGAAGATGTGTGCCGAAAGAGATGTTGTAGCAGGGTGATGTAATTAGGAGAAAATTTAGGACTGGCTTCAGATAAATGTGTGACTTTTTGGATTGTGAACATATCGAGACCAAGTTCTCAAGAACATATATATATATATATATAACAAACACTAATTGTGTCTGTGGGTAGTCAACCTTCAAAATGCTACATCAATTTAAGGTGGCAATCTGCAAGTGAGACTTATTCATGCTGGCACAATTCCATGAAATGAATTTCGTTCAGCGAGAGCTTTGTCGAGCAAGCTATTGCTGTGGGTATTGTAATGTCTCAGAGTAAGAAGTCGTTAAGATTTACGTCTCTTTCTGTTGCTGGGTTTAGTGTTCAATGTAGGTCGCACATCTATAGCAATCATGCTCGGACGAGGGCGTGGCACTAAAGGTGGAATTGCAGCATTCAAATTGTATGTAGGAGATAAACCTTTCTTCTCTATTGGATACAGTTGTTCTTGAATTACAGTTGTGCCCTTTTTTTCAGAATTTTTGACATGGACAATCAAGAAACCCACTTTTCATTGTTTTCTCCCTGAATTCTACAAGTCTTTTTTGGCTTTATCTTCATGACAATGTCCTTGACTTTAAACTGTTGTTTTTCTCTGAGGTTCTTATCATAGTTATATTTTTGTCGCTCTTGGTTTTTTTGTAAGTTTGTTTTTACATCTTGTTGGATTATTGGAAGGTAATGATTAGAATGTCAGATCCATGTTTTTGTAGGGTGCAATTTTATCTATGACAGGTTGAAGTCGCCGGTGGCTGGTAAGTTGGCTCGTCTAGCAAACATTATCTCAAAAGGTAATTTTCCTGTTAATGTTTGTTCGGCCGTATTGATAGCAAAAGTTACGAATAATAGCTATTCACCCCATTATTGGACGTCTTTTTTTTTCTGCGTAAATTGCCAGTGTTGTCTTAGTAGGGTTGTTCATTTGCTCTACCAAGCAGCCTGCTTGATGGTGCTCAACGCTTGTTATTGTTATGGTTATTCTCATTCATTGGCATACTATTCTCATTGCCTCTGAGACAAAGTCAGTTCCGTTGTCTGTGAGGAATCTTTTCAGTACCACGTATAGTAGAACTACTTTGAGAGTCAATACGTGAGCAATCTTATTCGAATCGAATCGAGGCAGAGCGGCTGTTATCACCCATCTGGTTAGGTATTTCGCTAGCACTAATAAATATTGGCTTCCTATTTTAGATTCTGGCAGAACTACAATATAGACGTCCTACAATCCTCCCAAAAAATGAACCTTAAAACTTTATAGGTTTCCAAGCTTGTATGTGAGTTGGTTGTAGTGAAAAAAAAACTCTGGGTATTTTTGTGCATATGTCTTTGTGTCAGTTACAATCGACAATCACTGAAGTATTTGGGACTATTGCTGTGTTAGTGTCTCAATATTGGGAAAGATAGATGCTTTGAAAGTGTTATTCAGTAAAGAGAATCAAAACAATATTGTTTATATCTGCTACTATTAAAATCCCTGTAATTCAAATCCCCGTTGTGTAATGCTTGGCTGGTTTACACTCTATAAGTGTGTAGTGTACGTATGCTTGGTATGTAACAGTTCCGGAGATTGTTAGACTGCTCGGTTCATTAGCAAGAAGGAACCAGTGTTTGGTCGTAGAGTCTGTTCTTCACCAAATTGTGATGACCATACCACGATCACTATCCATCCATGCTGCTGTGTTTTATTCAGTATTTCATCATGGCCAAAATGGCTAGCTGCTGGATGAGCGTGGATTGACGCAAGAAATAATTGGCGTATTGGGTGAGGGATCACGATAGCGAGTGCCCTGAGATTTTTACCGGACACGCCCCTTTTCCAGAAGAATTAGTTTTCCTTGAAAGTTTGGAGATGTTTGATCTCCGGATAGCACATTTGCTGCTCTCGTATCATATTCCTGCTTATAGTCCGGCTGTTTATTTGAGCGCTGCTCTGGTTGAGACTGGTAAAACATGCACAACCCAATGCATCTGCGTCCTTATTATAAGTACCTCTACAATGTACTACAGTAAACTTGTAGGTAATCACATTTGCTACTCAACAGGCTATTCTACCCCTTGGACTCTTGGTTGTGAGTATTGTCTTTAGTGTTGCATAATTCATGAATTCAGTCAAACTCGCTCTGTGGATATAACAATGGGGAAATCTTAATAGCCATACTACAGACAGACATTATCTTTCAGTTGTGCTATACTTCCTTCCGGCGAGTAAGAGAGAACGGCTAGCGAATACGACTGGGTGGGTCTCTTGAACCAATTCAGCTTCTGTGCCGGTGTCGCTGGCGCCGGTGTGTAGTTCATATGAAAAATTGGAGTCTGGATATTCGAGTTGCGGTAATTTTGTTAGTTTTTCTTTCGATATTTTGAAAGCATTGTTATTCTCGTCCCACGTCCAAACACCTTCTTTCTTTAACAATTGGTATTCTTGAATGGCTATCACAGAAATATTTGCAGAAAAAAAAACGATGATAGAAGTTACAAATGTCTAAAAACATCTGTAGTTCCTAAATCGTAGTAGGCTTGGGCAAGTCTTGGAAGGATCTAGTCCGATACCATTGCCGGACACCTAATACCCGAAAGACTCGGCTTCTGTGACTAATAAATGGCACTTCTTGATACTGATCTTGAGGTTTCATTTCACTAGTGTATTTAGAACCTTTGAGATGTGTACCATATATTCTGTTTCGGTTGCGTAATAAGTCAACTCATCGTCAATGCAAATGGTAGTGAAATCCAGCTAATAAAAGATTTGCTGTATGAGGCATTGTGAAATGGCTGGGCAGTTAGTAACGCCTAATGGCATTACGAGGAATTCAAAAAGACTCTTCTCCGTGGAAAATGTAGTATTACATATGTCTCCTGGGCTCGTGGGAATCTGTCAATAGCCGTACTTGAGATCTAGTGTCAAGAAATATTTGGGATAAATCGCCCTGTCTAATAGATCATCGATATGTGGTAAGGGGAACTAGTCTTTGCCGGTCACATCATTTAGTGTTTCATAATTGATGCAGTATCTTAGAGTATTACCTGGATTTGGTACTAATATTAGCTGGGAGCTTCATGAACTATTACTTGGCCAAATAACCCCTTTTACCAACGTTATCTTCGTTTATGTGCTCAGGGCTCAGGGCTCAGTTCTCCGCTGCTGACTGTCTGTAGTCTGAGGAATGAATAGGAAGACTGCTACCAGATAGATACTAGCTGCGCACTGGTGCATTTGTGATGGTTTGTTTTGGGCTACCATTGTACAGTTCAGGGTATTTTTTTTTGCAATGCACTTGGTTTTCAGGGAAGAGTAAGAATCGTGTTAGTACTGTTGCTACTGACTGAGCTTCCGTCTTTTCTCGTATCTAGAACCTTATTCACAGTGTCGAGTACCTTTCCATGCTGCTTTGGTTTTTTTTGGTATTGAGGAACTAGTCCTGATATTTATTGTGTGTTAAGAAAGAAATACAAATGTTTTTGGAGTTTTCTGAGGGGTTTTAAGATTTAGAAATAAAAGCCTAAGGAAAGTGTATGTTAAATCCAAGTCAGAGGAGATGTGCGAAACAATGGTGTCTATTTTAGAATTAATCGAGGAGATGTGAAAAGACCGGATGTCGAAGAAAAGCTTCAGTGAGTGCACCACAGGGCCAAGATGCTGCTGCTAATAATTTGACATGGCCGAACATGGAAGACAGGTAGTGGGTGGTCAAGGATTTCCAGAGAGAAGATTGTGGGATGAATATCAAATGTCAATGGGGACAGTCCAAATTATTATTATTTTCAGGGTAGCTTCCCATACTGTCCACTTCTGTGGGCACTGGTAGAGGACACGAGAGAGAGAGAGTCTACCTCAGACAAGCAAATGGGACACTTTTTAGTGACAAATATGGTCGGAGCACAGTTGTATATGGTGTACTGACACGACAAGGAGTTGAGTATAGAGCGATAGCATATGTTGCGGGAGGTGTAATGGGAGTGGAAAGCCCCAAAATGAACGCCATTGTTTAGCTTGCAAAGGGAGGAGTAAAACTAATAGCTTGTGATTTATTATCAAAGGATTAGCTAGCAGTTGCAACTCAGGGTGGTCATTGGGAGGCAATGTAGCGCGCCAAAGGAAAGGCGTGAGCTCAGTAGCTGTATTTTCTATATCCTGAAACACCCTATCTATCAGACATGACGATTTAGACCGTTGAACTTGCGTTTGGGAGGGGATAGCTTAGAGGCTCTAATCAAACATAAATGCTCCAGAAGCATTAAGGCGCTTCCAACCAGAGGTGTTAGGTGCAGAAGAAGCTGTGTAGGTTACGCCATCCAGCAGCTTCAGAGAAAGACAAGTGGTGCAGCTCAAAGTGAGAAGAGAAAAGTTTCATGTGATAGAGTGCATAGCACACATGAGAGTGGAAAGTGCACCATTCTTTGTCCTTAAAGATATGATTCGCAGTATTGCAACCAACAAATGAAGGTGAGGGTCCCCAAAGGACTTGTGCGGGTCAAGAAAGTGCTTTATTTAAGGGGTGACAAAGGATGCCGATGTTTAGCTGTCAAGAATCGGTTGTAGCTATTGCATAGTCAGTACTTTCTGTTGAATCTGCGAGTCCAACACGCCTAAGCCTTTTTGCAGTTTCTGAAAACATAGAAGACAGGATCGCCATAGAGAGCATATTCCGCCGGAGGAAACGGCCTAAGATGGAACAGAGTTCGTCGAAGAACCTTTTGAGGACAGTTTTTATTCGAAGAGCATGCCAAATACGGGAGAGAATCAACGTGTTCAAGACAGTAGCTCGACCTAGAACCGAACGTAATCACCAAATATTCATGCTACAAGACGATTTGATAGTATTCAGGAGTGATGTACTGAATTGATCTATTTGTGTGAGAGATTATATCAATGGAAGCCCTAAATATGTGAGAGAAGCTGGATAAGTACGATCGTGCCATGAGGTAATAAGCTTTCGCCATAGCTGTGTGCGCCACTCCAGTAGTTAGTCGCCGGATAAAGAAAAGGATTGTGTCTTGTGTATGTTAATCCGTGCATTTGAAATTCTTGAGTAAGTGCCCAAATGCCTGTGTAGAGTATCAAGGTCAGATTATGACTCAAGAAATACGAAACGACATCCGCGTAAGCTAAGTGTTTGACGGGTGGTGGTGGGGGCTGGTCAGTGTGGTCGTTGATGGATAGAACAAACCCTGGAAGAGAGTTTTAGACAGCTAATCGCCGAAGCTAAAGTTTGAAAGCAAGGTTGAACAGAACAGGGGACAGAAGATCGCCTTTTCGGAGACCTCAATTTTGTACAATTGACGCTGACAAAAAACTGCTGACATTGATTGACATACTAGTGGAGAAAAACGATAGTGAGACACAGTGCATTATCGTGTCTGGGAACCGGAATTTTTGAAGAACTAGTCTTAAATACTCGGGGTGTACACGATTGCATGCTTTCTCTTGGTCAAACATCAGACCAATTGGGATATCAAAGGTTTTTTGGGTGTATTGTATAACCATGCGAGTTATGATCTCACTGTCAACTATGAACTGACCTTTCACAAAACCAGTTTTGTAGTGATTGATAAGGAAATTTGAAGCATAGATAATTTAGGCATTCAGTATACGAGTAAACACTTTTGCATCAGCGTTGATCAGTGTAATGGACCGCCAGTTTTTAAGACAGAAAAGATCTATTTTATTTGAAAGAAGTGACAAGCAAGTAGAGCTACAAGAAGGTGGAAGACTGCTTTGTTGAGATCGTCGTTGTAAATGCTCATTAAAAAGTTGGGCATATGCACCTTCTCGAAATAAGAGAGAAATAATCTCGTAGGGCATACTGTCCGGGCCAGGGCTGCTATAGTGGGGGGAGCGGCCGACTGCTGCACATATACCGTCGAATGCTAGTGAAAATGTCATGGAGGATCGAGTGGCTTCACTAAAGAATTGGTTAGAAGGGACGTGGCTAAGTAGATCTTCAACGGGTGAATCATTAATTGGATCGACACTGTACTGCTTTTCATAAAAGTGCGTGGCCGCATCTGTCATGGTATCAAATATAGTGCACAAGGCTTCTGAGACGGGGTGACACAAAGAATGTATATCTTTTTTAATAGCCTTTGCCGAAACAACTCTTTTCAAATACCCAGATGACCATTCACCCTTTTCTCTCCAGTGTTATTGGGCCTCGTAGCCAGTATTTCAACAGTTTCTTGTTGAATAATGGACAATTGGCGCTACACAATTGAAAGCTAGGTGTTGTGGATATTTTCTATCGTAAATTTACGCATTAGATGGTTACGTTTGCTTTGAAGGGACTTCTCTTGTTGAGTCCGCCAAGCTGTGGAACCACAAGAATGTTTCTTAGCGATCCGTCGGACTTGTGGTATAAACATCACAATTGAGTGAATAACAGACTCTGCAACCAAACACTGGTTCCTTCTTGCTAATAAACTGGACAAGCTAACAATCTCCAGAACTATTACATACCAAGCATACGTACACTACACACTTATACAGTGTAAACAAACCAAAAATTACACGACAAGGATTTCAATTACAAGCGATTCGAATAGTAATAGATATAAACAATACTGTTTTGATTCTCTTTAATAAATAACACTTTCAAAGTATCTATCTTTCCCAGTATTGAGATACTAACTCATAAACAATCTCGAATACCTCGTTTTTCACTGTGAACTGTATCTTCTTTAAGAAGATGACCAGTAGATTGAACATCACACCTATTGCAAATGGCTCCAGCTCAAAAGCTTCCATCATTAATACTCCCCAGATGAAAACCATTATCCCAGCTACTTCCAACAGCAAGGATTGAAACGTCAAAGCAAACATTACGAAGCCACTCATCTCTAATACCTCCATTGGCAATGCGTCCATCAACAACTTTCCCACAAGCAAAGCCTCCATTAAAAACGTTTCTATTGAAAATACCTGCGAGTTTGAAGGTACCATCTTCAGCGTCTCCATCATCAGGGAATCGGTCATCAAACCTCCCGTGGCCGACACATACCTTGACAACTCAGAAGGCTACTTTAAGAACATGGGCATTATCCAGGACAACATAATTCTAGAGGAACGGGCTAGGTATAAGTTGTGTGAGGACAAACGAGACTGAATCTTTCCACGATTTTTTTTTCTTTTAGTATTTTATTGACCTTTTGGCATGCTCTGGGTGCATATTTTAAAATGCCATCAAAGTGAACTTGGTGGATTTGAGAGAAAATAAGGATCTGAAAGAAAAGATAAAGGCTGAAAGTATAAAACATGAGCATTTGGTGAATAGGGAGGAGACAAAAGTGTTAAACTAGTGCTGATCTGTGTTTCTCGATTACAATGGATGTCTTCTGTGCAAATACGCCAGCAAGAAAAGGTTGCTCATCAAAGATAAACTTCCTGTGCGCACTCGATATGGTCTTGACAGTGGTAACAGAAACGATTATTTGAAGTTTTGATCAGAGGAACGTGGGGGGAAAGTGCCACGGGTCAGGAGAGGGTGGACATCATCAAGGTTCCAAAATTGACAAAAGCGAGAAAGGAAAACATTCCACAATTGAAGCTTTACAGAATATCAAAAGAAGAAGTAATACTGATCTTCGGTGGCGGCATTGCACAAAATGCAGGAAGAGCTAGGGAAGCGAAGGGGCATTAAACGTTGCAAACGCTGTTTTGCTGCGGTTCGATCCCAGAACAATGTTTACCAGACAGTTAGACAGTGGTGAGGAATAAGGACGGACCAAAATTTGTGCCATTGGATGGATAAACTGGGCGGTGGTTTTGATGTTGAGCGAATATGACGACTTAGAGACCCAGTGCAGGCTTCACCAAACCTAGCATTGTCTGGTTACACCAAGGACAGAAGAAAGGAAACATCGGGAGGGGTGGGGTCGAAGGAGTCACAGGGTTGAAGGCAAGAAATAAACCAAGGGCAGTGTACCATACTTCCAGAATCAAGCTGCCAAAAGAATTGGCCAATATAGTTACATGCCCAAGAGAAGGTACTCCGAGATTTGCGGGCGAAACAGCTATCTTCTTTAATCGAAAATGCATCAGACACAAGGAGTGTTTTGAGGCTCAAATAATATTCAACAAAAGGTGGTAAATACATCCATAGAAAAGCCAGAGGAAAGTGTTGAACTACCGGTGGTTGCAGGCGTAGGTTGGATGGGAGTAAGGCTGAAAGAAGTGAGGTATTAGCGCGATGCGGTGGAAGAAGTGAAGTCGGGAAAGTTGCAGAACTACAAAGGAAAAGAAGTGCAATACTAGCAATAGGAGCCATAAAGTGTAATGAAATGAGAAATTTAAGGAAATGTAACAGAAATGAGGGAGACGAAAAAGAGTGATAGTGCAATATAGGAAGAATCCATCATAATTGAAGAGCTCTTTGTTGATAATCGAAGTCAAGCAGATCCAAACCCCCATATTTGCGTGGCAGACATAGAAACGGCCAACCAGAGCTACCAAAAACCAGGCGCAGCACCGAGCAAATATTGGTGCGAATGGCACCAAAGAAAGATAGTAGGGCAGGAGTCGCATATAGTACACGAAATACCGAGCTGAAAAAAAGTGAGTTCGTCACAATACTTTTACCACGTACGGACAAGCATCTTTGAGATAGTAGCGTGCAACGGTCACCAAGCTGGACCAGTAAAGCAGCACCGAAAGCTTCAATCTGGGAGATATATGAGCCCAATGAAAAGCCTAGGTAACTGATTTTAGTGGTGGAGTGGCGGTCATGGAGACTGTGGATATCAGCAACATCTAGTACAGTGCCCCAATCCGGATAGAACTGTCAAGACATAGCAACAGTAACCATCTTGTGGAGACTGACTTTCGTATTATATGCTAAGCCAAATGTATGCAAAGGGTTTAGTAAAGTATTATTATCGGCGGGCAAAGAGAGAAAGACAAGAAGTACATCGGAATAGGCGAGAAACCTGAGTAGAGATAGTGAGAGATCGGGACAGGACGATGAGAGAGAGGGCGGAATCAGAAACTGGAAATTACGGATTGATAGAGAAGCAAGAATGGATCTAAGCAAAGGTTTGAAGGCCGAGTTAACAAGTAATGGAGAAAGGGGATCACCCTGACGTAGTCCCTGACTCTGTAAAAAATAAGAGTATATATGGTCATTCATATTTACATGAATTTGAGTCGAGAAGAAAATACCACATACAGATTCGACGAGCATGGTGGGAAATCCGGTCCTGGCCATGACCAGACAAAGGTATCCAGGTTGAGCATGGTCATAAGTATTCTCCTGATCCAAAACGAGGTCAACAAAAAAGTCCTTGGTTAGTTGGGTATGCTACATAGCGAGTCATGTTAGCAAGCCATTGTCTGTGATAAAATGCTCCATCATAAACCCAGTTTGAAAAGGTGCGATAAGTTGGCCAATAACATAGCGTAAACGGGACGTAATTATTTTGGTAAACAACTTGGCGTCACATTTTATCAAAGAGATTGGCTGCCAGTTGCGGAGGGAGATCATGTCACCTTCCTTGAGAAGGATAGCGAGTGCGGTTTTCAGCCAGGAGGGAAAGAAAACACCGCGTATAGCATCGTTATAAACTTGAACTGCAATTTTTATTATATTGCTTATTAGATAATGGAAGACGAGAAATTTTATAGTGCGTTAGAGATAGGCAAGTACTTCTTCCGCTTCTATTGTTCTGATATTGAGAGTAATAATGGTGGCTATTTGTTTAGTTATGAAAGGTACCTCGTCAAAAACCAGGCAAAAGTGCGCTTCTCATATTTTTCTTATTATACAACCTATAATTTGTAACATGCTGATATCAGAGTTTTGGGTTCTTATTAAAGAAGGGGGAGCAGGATTAAGCAGGTGTTAATATTGAAGCTTGGTTGGGTCTATAAGAAACCTATTGTAAGTATGTCGCCAAATAGTGGTCTTGGAATTCCAAGCCCATAAAAAATGCTTTTCATCTTCTGGAAAGCCACACAAAAGGTAATTTGAATCATCGACGTCTTTAATTTTTAATGCAAACAACCGCTGGCGACAAGGGATTCCGTTATGTATTAATATTCACCATAGTGTATATGTTTTATTTAGCAGGCCAGCATCTCAAAAACGTTTCCACTGACCAGTATTTGCCTATGGAAAGGGTAGTGGTATAGCTGCAATTGAAAATCGCATAAAGGTTTGAATGGCTTTTGGAGAAAAATCTTGGGTAAGGGCCCTTTCAGGATGGTTGGAGAATAGGAATCCAAGTTCCTTAATCTAATATTTATAAAGACAGAAAAATTGGTTTCCGCATATTCAAAGAGAAAAGTATTCTTATCAAAAGACATATTTAGTAAGTTTCCAGAGATTGTATCATTGGACAATGTAAATAAGGCTGCTTTCAAACAATTCGCATGCCAGCCTACCTTTTTTTTTAACAAAGTAAAAGACTATTCTTACCTATTAAGTACTTCGGGGAGGACAAGAGCTCCAATTTTTACAATGAATTGTGTAGAGAAGACATTGGGCAACTATAGGCAGATTGTATAGTTAAAATAAGAAATACTAATTGTGGATCTTTGGAACAATAGTTTGTAAATGTCAACGTGTTATGTGTATATAACTTGTATGTGTCCTGAGCTACATATTTCAAGGCAGCCATATGAAGACCACGCTGAGCAAATTTAAAGAAGCTACGTTCTTTATATAGTTAAAAGGATTACTTTTTAATAAGAAAAAACATTATGTGGCCAATACTCGTGGTTTTTATATAACTCTAAATGAAAACATTTTTTATGTTAAGAAGCAATATAGTATAAATGCATAGATTGCTTGATGAATATTGAATGAAGTATCCCCATCTCTCTTTATCTCTTCTATTTTCACTCATTTCTTCTATGCTACAATGGTAACGATGCTACCACCAAACATCCTTGCATATCTGGCAACACATGTCTATAAATACGACTGGCGTAACTGTGCCCTAGTCTGCAAGCAGTGGACAGAGCCATTTTTAAACGCTTATTGGGCTCAAGTTTACTTTGGCGGATATATGTTAAACAAACTATTCGACAAATTCGGTCTTAAAGAAGTCTATCAATGGAATGCACATCGAACGTGGGCTTTGAATATCAGATTGTTTACAAAGGACTTGAAATATATTCTAGTATTGCAGCAAACATATTCCAGAATAAAGTATCTTATATACTTAATATATGACGAAGACATATTCGCTGTAAAAACTGATTGGAGTCTTTGGAAAACATTATCACACCTGGAACTAGATTTTCGGAAAGTAGAGCTCACTATAGATGAATTTCTCGAACAATTGTCACCGTTGACTTGCCTTGTTCACCTCACAATTTGCCAATATAATGATAATATAAACAGACCCGATACTTCCCTTACCGATATGGAATCAATTCACAGCTACTTTCCACACCTACAATATATCAATATAAATACTTTATTTAAACCAATATCCGAAAAAGAGATCGAAACGATAAGAAACGTCGAACCAGCACACACTGTTACCAAGATTGTTTTATATTTTCCGTATATTGATCCATCGTGGATATTTTACTTTGCACACAAGTATCCCAATCTAGTCACTTGCAATTTAAGGTCACATGAGCTTAAACCAAGATTCTATCTACCACCTTATGACCAGAAGAAATATCAGATTCAACCTCAATTACTGTTATCCAGCAAACAATTCTTTCCTTGTCTACAAACAGCAAACATAATAGTCCACGACAACAATTACTGGTTATTTTATTTATTTTATGACACTCTTCAACGCTGTAACGTAAAGATCAAGCATGCTACAATTAAGTTTAATGAGAATATGTCAAAGGAAAATGGTTTAAACTCGTGGATCAAATATCTTTCTGAATCAGTGATTAGCTTGAACATCTATTCCAGCTGTTGCAACCAGTCTATACCTGTAGAAACAAACCCAGTTGTACTTTACAAAAATTTAACTGTATTGAAGATATTAGTTTGTCCTCGTGTTGACATGGAGATTATTTTGAATTATTGCCCAGTCTTGCAATCATTATATATTACTAATTCAATGATTCATTCTCCCGAATATCCGCTGTCCATGCACGTACCACACCCGTTACAAAGACTGGAAATTGAAATGGCACAAACCAGTGTGTCTGTTTTTAAATACATATCTTTCCGTTGTAGACAGCTGAAATATATGAAATTAAAAAATATTTTCTATAAGCCTTCTGACATGAATGAAACGGGGCAAATACTTGTGGATATGTCCTTTTCACAACTAAAAGTGTTAAAAACAAGCGAATCCGAAATTGATGATCCTGAAGATATTTATGGTATTATTTCTCCTTTTTTTCTACATATTGTCATTGAACAAATTGGGAATGTTGGTACTGATCAAGTACAAGCACCTCGATCAAACTGGTACCATCTGTGCGTCGACAAAACAAACAGAAAGAGCAGATTGTTGGCATGGGAACTTGGAAGACGTGACATTGAATTTTGCCAGCGATACCTTAAAGACTTTAAACGAAGAAAAGGAAGGGAAAAGAAACGAAAGGACATGAAGAGATCTAGCTATAATTATAAACTTAAAAGATTTTGGAAAAGAGATCTTCAACACGGTGTCTTGATATTTCGATTGAAATCTGTTGAAACCTATTTTCTTTACGAAAAAAATGCTGATAACCTTATCCTCTATTCAAAACCAGAATCAGAACCAGAACCAGAATGATCATTGATTTGTACAATAATTCAATAAATAGTATGCTTGTAATAAAGTATATAGTTTATAAAGGTAACAATATATCCCTGAAATACTAGTCAGCCTCTCTTTTGACTTATTGTCATATGTGAAAGTACATGCACTCTGATTAAAGTGTCCTCGATAGTATTTAATTAATAGGGCACAATATTTGAATTCACCTTTACTATAGTACTTGAACGTCTTTATTTTGTTATATTTCCCAATCAATAGATCAATACTCTGTATATATTATAGCTACTGTATACACCTTGAGTTTCCTGTTGGTAATCTGTTGCTATATAATAATTTTAATCATGTCGATAGTCATTTTCGATTTTTGTGTTAAATCAAGATGATAAATGTAAAAAAAAACATGTTTAATGATTTTTAATATTTTTGGGTGGTTTTTGAGTATTGAATAGAAATCAGTATACCAATGACATTTCTACAGAACATTTATTGTAGTTATTTCAGTGGATTAAACATCAAGACCAAGTCTGCTTTACTTGCCAATACACACACACATATATATATATATATCTTGTTTCTATAGAATTGGAACTGTATTTTGACTTTGATTGAGATATTAAGACTTGAATTTAGTCATGAAGGATATTAGATATTTTGTGATAGGAACAATGTTTTTGTTTTAAATATCTTTTCTAGTTTTATAGTTAATATATTTGTCAAAGTCGAATGAACAAGAAGAAGAAGAACAAGAGATTGGTTCAAGTGTTACTATATTATACACTTCTTTGAGTATCTTCCCACCAACATTTTTTAAATTCATTTTTTTTCTCCGGGTTATAAGAGATATATGAATATCGATACTATGTATATATATATTTAACAGTAAAGTGTGAGGATTTGAATTGAGTTGAATTGAATTGAATTGTTTCGATAGTATGTGGCTCTTTAGGTCAAACAGGGAAAAAAAGAGAGAGAGAGAATATCGTAATATTCAACCTCCATCTTTCATCTATGATCTATGATCTTTTTTTTTATCAATAAAACATGACCCTTGTCTATATTGGTACCCAGGGACAAAATAATAATAATAATAATAATAATAATAAATAATAAAATAAAGTATATAGTTATTGCAGACCAATTCTCGAACGATATTCAATTTGTGAACAAAGGATAGTAATAAAAAGTTGTACGACTATAGATTATATATATATATCTGTGCTGTTAAGAAAATAGAAAGAAGTAAAATAAAGAGTGTATCATTGGTAAGTTGTGATACACAAATCCACATGCATATAAAATTTATATAAATGTATCTTTCGATCACAAAAGAAATAGATATAAGAAAGAAAGAAAAAAAATATGGTTACTATGGAGATTAAGTTTGGTTTTGATCTTGTTGCACCAACTTAGATTACTATTATTACTATTACTATTACTTTCTTTTTATTTTATGTGTTTTTTTTCGTGGGAAATTGAATCAAGGCAGGGTCTTAAGGACCAGTATCCATCATTTTAAACCGATGATTAATAATAATAAAAAGAGAACATGGTCTTTATTTACAATGGTATATTATACTCTAATTGACAAATAACCATATCATATTATATATAACTCATTATCTTTTATGCAATTCAATTCAATTCGATTCAATTCAATGCAGTTCAATGTAGTGCTTGTAGTGCTTGTAGTGCAAGTGTGCCTGAGAGAATAAAGGTAATCATCTCTTGTTGGTTCTTTTTTTTTTAGCAAAAAAAAATTAAATTAAATGTCAGATTAATAAAATCCAAAAGATATATGTGGATGAAGGGCCATATGACTCAAGTAGTCCTCATCCAACCAGACAAAAAAGAAAAAAAAAGACATGAATCTGAGTGTGAACCAGTACAACACAAGTACAATACATCTACTTTTTATATATATATACACACATACATCGGTAGGCTCAAAAGAGCGAGAGAATGAGACACACAAGGAAGATTTAGATACACAAGGATGATTTATATAGAGATCAGACCAGACGCATTGAATTATTAGAGCTTATATTTATGTATATATATCTGTATCACAATTATAATGCATTTGATATACGCAGATATATATATGTATATATATATATACACACATACAAAATAAACTTGCCAAACTATAAAACCATGGCAACAAAATGAAGTATTTATTTATATATAAATTAAAATTAAAGTACATAGATACATATAAATCTATATAAAAAAAATATAAAAAAAAATAAATAATAGTCAATTTTGACTTCTTTACTTTTCATTTTCTTCTTCTTCTTCTTATTTCTTTACCCTCTCTCTCTCTCTCTCTCTTTCTTTTATATATTTTTTATTAACTATTTTATACACTATATATACATAGTATACATAAATAGTTAGTTGATTAAAAATTAATTATATACAATTTTTATACACACATACAAAATATATATATATATATAATAATTTATCCTTCTTTTTAAATATTTTCTTTTCTTTTCTTTCTTATTGACTTATTGCATCTTATATATACACATAAAAAAAATAATTCTATAAAACATACTCCCTTATGAATTCAAAGAATCAAAAGGCGATTGACGAAGAGAAGAAACAGTCGGTCGACATACAAGACCATGTGTCATTTGAAGCATTTAGTGGTACGAAAAAATAATAATAGTAAAGCTTGTAGGATCAATTGAACAAGTACTCATAGAGCTCTATAGTTGTTGATTCGGCAGATCAGTCCTTCAAAGACATTGACCGTGAAGGAGCAGGATCATCATTCCTTGCATACTTTAACGTAGTGTGTGTGGTTGCTGGTACTGGAACACTCGGTCTGCCATATGCCTTGAAACAGGGTGGATGGATCGGTGTGTTTGTAATATTCCTAGCCTGGGCAATGTCAATTGTAAATATTTTTTTTTTAAAAAAATTCAAATCGAATTTAGTATTTAGTATTTAGTGTTTAATATTTATCAACATCTTTAACTTACTTACTTACTTACTTATAGTACACTGGAATAATCTTGGTCCGTTGCCTTTATGCTTGTGGAAAACACAGACTACATACCTACAAAGACATTGCAACAGCAGCATTCGGATTCGTCGGTGGATGGGTCACCTTTTTTTTCAACTTCATTCTCCTTCTTGGCGCCCCGGTTCTCTACATGGTCCTGTCCGGCAGTAATCTCAACCAGCTCTGTCAGGGAACCGTGGCCGAGCTGGGCAACACCCCTTGGATCATTATATCCTGCGCAATCGTGGCCATTCCATTCGTGCTCGTCAAATCTATGAAGGAAGTCGCATTCATGAGTGCATTTGGAGCTGCAGCAACCCTCATCGTGGTCGTCATCGTGCTTGTGATGGCCTGTCTCGACCAAAAGAACCAGACCAACATCCAGCACAACCCTGTCATCTGGGACCAGTTCCCCATCGCCCTCAGTACCATCTCGTTCTCGTTTGGCGGCAATGTCGTCTACCCCCACGTCGAGGCGTCCATGAAGTCGCCCAAGCAGTGGCCTATGGTCTTGGCTGCCGGCCTCTCGACCTGCGCAATCATGTACATCGTCACAGCTGTTCCGGGCTACTACATCTACGGCACAACCGTCCTGAGTCCGATCTACAACAGTATCCCGACCGGTGTGCCACGCACGATCGCAATTGTCTTGATGACCATCCACGTCCTGACAGCCGCGCCAATCCTGATCACCTCGCTCTCACTCGACATCGAAGAGATGTGCAATATCACTGTGGCCAGGCTGGGCAAATGGGGCGAATTCTTTGTGCGTGCATTCCTGCGAATCGTGATCCTGGTTATCCTTGGAGTAATCGGTGTCTCGGTCCCACACTTTGACGATCTGATGTCCTTGTTGGGAGCCTTTGCCAACTGTACTCTGATTTTCATCTTTCCGGTCATGTTCTACCTGCGTCTGACCGGTTTCCGAAACAAGCCTTTCTATGAGCTCATTTGGTGCGGACTAGTCGTTATTCTGGGAATCGTTGGTCTTATTTTTGGTACCAAGGAGTCAATTGAAGCTCTTATTGAAGATTTCAAATCCGACTAGAACAATCACCATAATATATATATAATAGAGACAGAACAAAAGAAAAGAGAAAATACCAAAAGAAGAAGAAGTTATATATATATATATATATATATATATATATACTTGTGTATGTATGTGTTGTGTTGGTGTATGTGTATTGGTGTATACATTCTAAAGAGGTATACTCTTGCTGTTGAATTGTTGCAAGGATATATATATATATATACACCCACAAATATACACATACACTACACCTTTAACAAACATATTTATATATACATATTGCATACTCATAAGCATACACATACAAACATACAAACATATACACACACCCTCTTTATCTAACTATCTAACTATCTTTTACTTCCACCTAAATATCTCTTTATATATATATATATATATCTCACAACTCCCTCCCTCACCTACTTACTCATTTATTTTTATTTAAAAAAAAAAGGTTATTTCTAAAATGTATACTATATATAAAATGTACAAATATAAGCAAATTTTTGTTGTTTCTGATAAACATATATTCTTGGAATTATATAATACAAAATATAAATAATTGCGCCAACTTATTATTTATTTATTTCTTTAAAAAAAATTTTTTCTGTTAAATTTGAATTACACCCATCATGGGTAAAGGCTTTAAATACAATAAACTATATAGACAACATGTATATAGTTTTATTACATCTACAGACGCTTACCAATACCAATATAGTCACACACTTACTTAATTCACATAATACACACGCACAAGATAATATGCATGTTCATGCTTATATGTATAATATATAATTGACTAGACTGTTCTTTTATGATGTCATTTTTATATGTATTTATGTATGTAGATATATATGTATATATACATATATACAGTGCTTCCAACAAATAATGTCACGTCCAATTAAAATGGTAAGCCTTACGGACAGCTTGAAATTATGTTACGTCGTCCAGTCACGTGTTTATGCAAATACCATTTTGGCGGGACAGCCGGAATATATCTTACCACATTTACTTCACGTGTTTAGCCAAATGCTTAATTTTTTGAGGGGGGGCTAGATAAACAGTTCATCAGTTTACCAATAAAAATCACTGCCCCACCCCTTTTTTTTTACATTTAACATCAACAACACCAATGACCTTGTCATTGCCCGTGAGACTTCTTCAAAGAAGTACGTTGCTGTCTTGACCAAGTTTAATCCGATACTTCTTGCCGGAAGAGAATTCTCTTCAACTCTAGTTGTTCGTGAATCCTGCCAAGGCATATGGGGCTAAGCATAATATTGGATTCATCGCTTATTCTTCTTCAAGCACCCGTATAAGAATGATCTGTAAGTACTATGGTGAATATAGAGAGACACTAGAAATACCGAGAAAGTTGATCCAAAAGCCTTTGTCAACCAAGAAAACCCCTCTTCCTGGGTGGGAGAGACAACGCATAAAAGGAAACCCAGAAGAGTGGTCATTTATGTTTTGTGTATGCCTCGAAAGAAAAAAAAAAGAAGAAAAGAAAGACTGTAGTCACACTCCCACAAGGCAAAACATAATCATCCAATTGTGGAAGACGGTAGAGAATATGCCATGCATCGAAAACTCTCCCCTGAAGCCAAGATTCTTGTCACAAAGCACCTGGAGGACAATGATAATGTTTCCACAATCGTCAACGATTTTGAAGAAAAATGGATTCACCAATATCAAGCAGCAGTTTGGAAAGTCCGAACAATATAAGACGAATAGCCATCGAATGACTTTTGTCAACATTGTTGGTACCAGCAACGTCAGAGGAAATTCTCGTACGACTTTGATGACGTTTCCGATTGCTAGAGCTTGGGTGGAACACAAAACAACAGCCAACTATCTCTTGGTAAACTTTGGTGTCTGCGCGATTCCGTTTGTCCAGATGTGGGTGATAGCAGCAGTAACGGCCAAAAGGACTACAACAACAACTGTTCTCCCAAGTGTGTTTACCACCGACAATAAGAAAGCATTGAGGAATGCAATCACCAATGAAGGAAGATGAGACTGGCGACAAAAGAGGCTTCTGGATGAGTTGACCGGTCATCTCGAACAAATTGCTTTGAAGCATACAATTCTGAAGAAGAAAATAAGGAGATTAAGGTGTGCCTCGGCCTTGCAAAAAAGAAGCTGGAACTTTTCTTGAAAGGTATACAAAGTGCTGTTATATTTGCTAGAAACAGTTTGTTAACTATAAATAATATATACTATCAGAAAAAAGAAATGGATGGCAAAGAATACTTGGGTAAACACTTGTTTACAAGTAATTTCCCTCACTTTGGCAATCGCACCAAGTCAAATATCCGAGATATTTTTTTCTTCAGAAGCAGACGGCAATTGTGGGTATAGAGCAGTAGCGATGGAAAATATGCCTGCATCCACAAACCGGCTTATCCGCAGTCTACAGGACAAACGCTCGCGCCTCCCACAACAACATTACATTGGTTTGGTACAATTGACCACCCACAAAACGTAGCCAACGCGTACAACAGAAACGGGCGACTGTCTCTTTGTGCCACTAACCACACCAGACAAGTTCGAGCCAATTATTCTAATTCTAATAAACCACTTTTCATTCGCCTTTACTGTATAAGAAATTCGTACAAACAAAAAAATCAATATTGCATTAATAATTTATCTACTTGTTGGACTTCATATATCAATTTTTATTAATATTAATATTAATATATATATATATAATGAATATAAAAATAAAATAAAATAAAAAGAGAAAGAGATAAGGGAGAGAAAGAGAGAGAAAGAGCTTGAGAAAATAATAATAATATAAATAATATAAAAAAAAAATTGTCTATCAAATAACAGAAAATAACAGAAAAAATATAGGGTAACAAAGTAAAGAAATAATAAAATAAATATAACAATAAAAAAATAAAATAAAAAAAAAATACGCGGGAATCAAAGCAATAAATATATATAAAAAAATAATAATAAAAAAATAGAAATAAAAAATATACACAGTTGTGAGATTTGGGGGTAGTCAATGCCTTTTTTTTTTTTCTTTTTTTTTTTTGCTTGGACCGTGTGTATAGATGTTATATATGTTATGTATGAAGTATGTTCTGTATGTCTGATTTTTTCTTTCTTTTTCTTTTTTTTTTTTTTACTTCTTTTCGTTCTTTCATTTCTTTCATTTTTCTTTATCGTCGTCGTCGTCGTCGTTGTCATCATCATCATCATATTCTTCTTCTCTCTTCTCTGTGTTGATTCATTCATTCGTTTCTTTCGTTTCTTTCGTTTCATTCATTCATTTCTTTCATGCTTGTTTCTTCTCGGTTGCTTAGAACCAGCTAGTCTTGGTCTGGTACTGGAGAGGAACATCTCTAGAAGGATACGATGGTCTGCTTCCAGAATTTCCACCGCCTTGTCCACCACCTTGTCCACCTCCATAAGAACTATCAAACCAGGATATATCAATAAACCAAACACAAAACAAAACAAAAAAAATACAATCGACTTACTCATTTCCATAACCTCCACCTCCTCCGGAACGTGAGGGTCCATCATACTTGCGGAAATCACGTCCACCGAAGCTACCTCCACGTCCACCTCCACGTCCGCCACGTCCGCCACCACGTCCGCCTCCATAGGATCTCGACTCTCTAGAGATTGACTCTAGGAAGGGAGGGATTTCCTGGTTGGCTTCCTTGAGAATATCCACCAGATCGTTGACGATGTTCTTGTTTCCGCGGTTGAAGAATGCGGTGGCCAGACCAGTGTTACCAGCACGACCAGTACGACCAATACGATGCACATAGTCGTCAATGTCGGTTGGCAGGTCATACGAAATGACGTGAGAGACATTGGCGATATCCAGACCACGGGCAGCAACAGCAGTGGCGACCATGATTGGGGTGCGACCTGTGCGGAAGGAGTCCAGTGCACGCTCGCGCTCGCGCTGGGTGCGGTCACCGTGAATCGCGGTGGCTGGGAATCGGTTGGTCAGCAGGAAATCGGACAGAGTGTCGGCCATGCGCTTGGTCTCGACAAAGATCAGTGTCAGGCCCGAGACATCGGTGGAGTGCAGGATATCGAGCAGTGCGGATCGCTTCTCTTCGTCCTCGACATAGATCACCTTTTGGGTGATGTTCTCCGAGGTCGAGCCAACACGACCAACGGACAAGAAAATGTAGTCCTTGAGGAAATCGCGGGCCAGGTACTGGATGTCTCTGGGGAACGTTGCAGAGAACATGAGAGTCACTCGGCTCTGGACACCAGGCATGTCTTCCTTCTCGACAATGCGTCGGATCTGGGGTTCGAAACCCATATCCAACATACGGTCAGCCTCGTCCAGAACAAGGTAGCGGATCTGGGACAGCGAAATGCGGGCGCGCTCGATGAGATCGACAAGGCGGCCGGGTGTGGCAACCAGCAGATCGCAGCCACGCTCAATCTGACGCAGCTGGCCGCCGATATCTGCACCACCATAGACAACACAGGGGTGGACCCAACTGCGGTAGGCGAATTTCTTGGCCTCTTCGTAGATCTGCGAAACCAGCTCACGGGTCGGGGCCAGGATGAGCACTGAAGGGTAGGCCTTGCGTGAACGGTAGCCGGCATTGGGGTCTTCGGCAGGAGGACCAAGAGGACCCTTGGAGAACAGCTCGGACAATACAGGGAAGAGGAAACCACCTGTCTTTCCGGAACCTATTATTATTATTTTTTGTTCAAAATAATTAATACATAAATAAAGCATCCCACAATATCATCATCATCATTCTTTATATCACACTATTATGTATCTTTATAGAAAGACAAGTCCGCTTCCTCTCACTAACTATTTTCTTTTTTTTGGTCTCTCCCTCTTTTTTTTTTTTTGTCTGTCTGTCTGTCTGTCTGTTATCCCCCCTTTTTTTTTCTCCCCTTTAAAATATATATATATAAAAGGTATTGTAATTTACCAGTCTGGGCACAGGCCATCAAATCTCTTCCAGCTCCAACGATAGGAACAGAGTACTTTTGGACAGGAGTTGGGGAAGTGTAACGAGCCATTTCGATATTGCTCAGCAAGTGGGCATCAAGAGGAGGGCTAGTAAACTACAAATTTGTTATTATTATTAATACACACCATATTTTAATTAATTAATTACTTAATTAAATAAATAAATAAATTGATTCTATATAGAAAAATATTATCTTTTCTTACCTTGTTCACAGGCTCAGGGCAGTTTGTTCCACTGGCTTCAACAGGAATGTCATCATACTTTTCAAAGTTGATACCGGTGTGCTGGCGATCGACGTCTTCAAGTACACCAAACAACTCACGTTCGGTGCGGGGGTTCTTGCTGCCCAGATGATGGACACCGTCTCTCCAGTAACCACGGGTGTCGTCACGGCGAGTATAGCTAGGTTCGTCATTACGGCGACCACGGTTACCTCCATAACCACCACCACCACCACCGCCGTAAGAACCACGTTCAACAAATGGAGGACGTCCGTTTTGGTTAGAGTTGTTGTAACCACCACCGCCTCCACCACCACGGCTATAGTCTGAACGAGAAGAGTTCCAACTTCTTTATTCACAAAAAAAAAAAGATGTTACAACCATTGGTTTTTCTTTTTCTTTTTTTTTTCTTTTTCACTTTTTTTTTGTATTTACTTACCCTCCTTCTGAACGAGGGGGTCCACTGGGACCACGATCGTTGCCATTCCAGGCAGACCAGCCTTCATTAGCGCCGCTGGATTGACCAGATTGACGGATGGGGTCCTGGTCTCTTGAGTGAGGGGGTACGTATCTAGAACGAGGGGGTCCACCACCGCCATAGGATTCATTACCACCGCGCGATTGCTGATGGCCGTTGTTGTTGACCGACATTCCAGCTAAGAGGTATGGACATGAAAAGGAGTATGTATATACATTCAATAAATCATAAACAGATGATGAAGATGATGATGATGATGATGATGATAAAGTTGATGAAGTTGATCAAGATGATGATGATTATGATTAGTAATAGTAATAGTAAATGATATTTAATGATAGACTTACCGAATTGACGATCTAGATTTGCAGCATTATAATTTCCATTGCTCATCTTTCAATAAAATATATAAAAAACCAAAAAAAAAATTAAATAAATTATATATATATATATTTCTTTATACTTTTTTTTTTCTTTTTTAATTTATATATAATATAATATAAAATAATATAAAATAAAGAGCGAGTAAAGAGGATGTACGAGGTCAATATTTCTTTCTTTTTTTTTTTTTTTTTTTAATTTTTTTGGAGTTTCCATATTTGGAATAATATGACGAAGAGGCATCCTGTTGTGTGCCTATGTTTTATTTTTTGATACCGCAGCAAATAACCAACCTGGGATTATTATTTTTTTTTGTTTGTTTTTATTTTATTTTATTTTATTTTATATATATAAAAATAAAAAGACAGTCTAAGACTTTTATATATAAATAAATAAATAAATAAAAGAAAGAAAGAGAAATGGTTTGTTTGTTGGTTAGACTAAGCCTAAAATGACAACAGAATTTTTTATTTTATTTTTTGAAATATATATATATATATATGAGTAAGGGAGAGGGGGGTACTCAATCGAGTTTTTTATTTTCATTTTTTATATTTTTTTTCTTTGAACAAAAAACATATAATCTTTTGTGAATATTACAATGATATCATTTCTGTAGTTGATAAAACTCCCAAAAAAAAACAAAAAAAAATGAAGAAAAAGAATGGTAGAAAAAAGATTCATATATTTAGTGTAGTACTTGTAATTTCAGTAAATCATTAAAGGGCACAGTATAAATATTTAGAAATTGTAAAGACAAGTATTTTAATAAACGTCAAATCCTTATGCAGCTGGCTCTTGGATATACAAAGCTGAGGTTAGAAGGTACACTACACTACACTACACTACACTACACAATGTATATGATTATGGGGCTAAGGTTTCGTTTGGTTGTCTGTCTATTGGGATAAGCAACAAGATGAATACCTAAAGCTTTGTGCAGATTATAGATTACATTTCACAAAATGTAATAAAGGTGTACATTACGGAAATTAATATCAATATCAATAGTTATGTACACTATTGTTACTGTTTAGAATCTACGTGCACGATAAACAAATAAGAAATCTCCCTCTCTATTTCTTATAATTTTACAGATTGTAGGGCAAGGGGACAAAATTAACGAACCAAAAAAGAAAGACAATGGTTTCTAGGCAACCGATTGCTCTCTTTAATCTTTGTGTGGGTCAAAATAATAATTAAATATATATATATATATATATATATATATAATGTAACTCTCCTTTAAAATGAATCAATAAATACACATTTTCTCATATAATTTTCTCCTCTAATTAATCTTTATGAAATATTAAATAAATATATAAAGAAAAGAAAAGAAAATTGTTTATTTAATACCAACAAAAATGAAATTATATATATATATATATATATATATATTTTAAAGAAATAAAGTGAAAAATTGTAAGGAAACTGTCAGATATCTTTAAACTCTAATAATAATGATAACAATAATATAGTATATCTTCTTTAAGATGAAGATTTCGCTTTCTTTCGTATAAGAAGAAAGAGAGGTCGAAAGATGTGTATGAAATCATTGAATTGAATTGAATTGAATTGAATTGAAACAAAGAGAAATGTAGGTAGGGTAATCAGATAACCAGGAAAAGTAGATGAATAGGCTTGGTTGATATGATGAATAAATGAATAAATGAATAAAAGTAATAATAATAAAAATATAATGATAAGAGGGTCTGACTCCCCCATCTCTCTTCTAGACTCTTTTTCTTTCTTTTTTCTTTTTTAGCTGATGGTATTATACTCGGGATTACATTCGACAGTCAACTCCTTTATGTAGGAGGAAATAACCTTTGTCTTGCTCCACTAAATAAGAATTATTATTATTATTATTATTATTATTATTATTATTATTATTTTATGGTTCAACTTACATTGATAGGTCCATGCGCCCATTCGGCTGTACCAGACTCTCTACTGCCATCCCAAAGGCCAATCTGGACACGACTGTATAGATAATAAATAAATTATTATTATTATTATTATTATTAGTATATTCTGCCTACTTATTCTGTTATGTTGAGGATGCAAGGAATTATTAAACTTACGCAGGATGAGTTGGGTATTTGCAGACACCTCCACTGCATGTATCCTTCATGTTCTTTGTTCGAACCTTTTCACCATCGATGATCCAATCAATTTTCTCAGGAGTCCTACAAGTAACCAAACATTAATAAACCAATAGATATTATGTCTATATCTTACCAGTTAATCGTATAGGTATGGAATTGGCTATAGATGCTACCAGATACATCATGAATACCGCCATTGACACCTACGACAGGCTGCTGTCCCCAAAAGTAATTGGTTCTATATAATAATAAAAGTTAGAACGCCCAATTTATATCTATTTGCTCCTATTGATTCAATATATATATATATATAAAGAAAGAAAGAAAAAGTAGATTTGTTGATTTATATAAAGATACTTACTGTGCGTGCTGGTCGTCAGCTACAGTAGGAAGCGAAACACGGATATGGATTTGAATTTAGATTAGTAAAGATATCAAGATATAACTTCTTCAAAAGGGAGAAATATATATATGTATATATGTACCTCCTATCAGCTCATAGTCAATCTCGTCGCCATTGTCGGCAATGAGAATGATTGCAGTAACAGCGCCACCTTCAGGTGCAGCCTTGATGGTAGCTGTGAACTTGCCGTACTGCATGTAGTTTGGAGGGTTAAATGTAGGACCAGTTCCCTCATAAAGATTGTATGGAAGACCTATACAAAAAAAAATTAGTATACGAGAATCAATGGATAAGAAGCATTAACACAGACACAGATAGAGGCATACAAGGATATATGTATGTACAGATATGTATATGTATAACAAGAACTAAATGAACTAAACTGACCTGTTGAATTATCAATCTTGGGAATATATTCATTGGGTGCCAACAATTTCATGCGTAGACCTTGGCTGGTGATTTCATAGAGATTAGTCGAGCCGTATTCTTCTTTCCACCCGCCTAGGTTCTTTGTGAAATCGACCTTTTTGTTGGAGCAGGCTGTCTTGGAAGTGCTGACAGACACACGGGAGGCTACACCGGTTGTTCCACTAGTGTCGGCCGTGTTCTTACCATCATCTGCATTGGTCTTTTTGTCTGTGGCTGCGTCTGGTTTTTCGGTGGGAGAACTCTTGGCAGTAGTCTTGGCAGTTGTTTTGGTTGACTTGGAAGTAGACTTGGAGGTAGCCTTGGAGGTAGACTTGGAGGTAGACTTGGAGGTAGACTTGGAAGTGGTCTTTGAAGTGGTCTTGGAAGTGGTCTTTGAAGTGGTCTTGGAAGTGGAGGATGATAGGGTGGTGGTAGTTTTGGAAGATGTCAAGGGACTGGTGGTTGCTGTTGTTGTAGAGGTTCCAATAGCCTTGATGGTGCTTATGGAGTTTGATTGAGTTGTGGTGCCGGATGTGGACTGGTTAACAGGGGCACAGTTGATAGAGTTGAGCAATTGAAGAGTAACCAAGGCAAATATAGTTGAGCGAACGAGGACCATTGTGTATAATGATGATAAGGATGATAAGGGTAATATTATAAATATAAAATTGTAATGTCTAGTTATATATTCTTTATTTTTTTTATTATTTATTATTTATTATTGTTGCTCTGTTGATTAGCGTTTCTTTTTTGGCTAAGAAAAAAAAAAGACTATGGAATAAAGAAGGGCAATGAATTGAATTGAATTGACAAGATTGTTATTATTATTATTATTATTATTATTATTATTATTATATATATGTCATATAAAATTAAAAAAAAATGTATAAAAGGGGGTGGATAGAAGGGGTTTGGTCAAGGAGACCAAAGAGAGAGAGAGAAAGAAATAGAAATAATGAATAAGTGAATGAATGAATGAATGTATGCAATGTAGTGTAGTGTAGTGTAGTGTAGTGTAGTGTAGTTTAGCGTAGTTTAGTGTAGTGTAGCATAAAAATAATGAAAATAAATAAAAAGAAAGTTGAGAGGTAAGAGTCAAAGAAAGTCTAATACAGAAGGAGTTGATTGTGCATTGACCGCGCACAATTTGATCCACTTTGGCTGGTTGACTTTTAACACACGCAGAGAAGGAAACCAGGTTTCAAATATTCAGATATTCAAATACATATTTCAATATATAAAACAAGGATAGTTCCCCCATAAATACAAGGTTATGATTTTGCTATACATTCAACAGAGCTATTAGATATTCAAAAAAAATGATCTCCTGAAAATACAATCAAACATGGCACATTGTCAGACTTGCTCACTTGCTTGCTTACCTACTCCCCCGACATATCAAACAGAAGGGGCGGAGGATTTGTCCCTTTCTTTATTTCTTCCTTTCTTTTTTACTTACTAATCTTTATTTACCCCCTTTGCTTCCTTTGTGCATTTGAACCTTTTTTCTTTTTCTTTATTTCTGACCATCTAATTTTGTTACTCAATATTTGGTTCATTCATTCATTCATTTGCCACTTTTTGAAACAAGTTCAATAAATGAATGTATAGATATTCAATTTAGCTGATAAAATATTGTTTGAATTGATATGTAATATACTGCACATTCAATTCATTTGAATTCAATTCATTCTTTGTATTTGACATACAAAAACAATATAGCCAAGATGTTACGAGTAACTAGACATTTTGGTATTTCTTAAATGCACTCCTGCCTCACAGACTTTTTGTTCTTTCTCACTATCCCCTCATCCCTCACTTTTCGTATTCGTATTCGTATTCGTATTTTTATTCCTGCTCCTACTCCTACTCCTACTCATCCTCCTGCCTATCTTTCTTTCTGGCCTTGTTATTGGGCCCTTGTACGTCTTTAATCCGATCATGATAATAAATAATGAGATACATTGATCATATTAGATTATCATTATTATTTTTAGTTTTACTGAACCAATAGACTGTATACTGTGTGTATATAGATGTGTGCACATGCAAGTCGTCTGTGTTATTCATTTGCATTTGATGGTGGCAATTCTATATATCATATTATTATTATTATTATTATCTTGAAAGAAAAGACCATATTCCCCTCTTTCAATATAGTACAATAAAATACAATTATGCAAATACAAAGAAACTTGATCTTATTAATAATAATAATAATGAAATATGTATTATTATGGATCTTTAATTAATAATTCACAATCATAATCACAATCGTTTATATCTCAAGAAACGATACAAATAACACTCACTACGTTACACTACATTTAATACCCAAAAAGACAGAAAGGAATTGGATGCTTCTTTATTATAATAACATTTGATTTAGTTTAGTTTAGTTTTCTTCCTTGTCCTCGGCGGGAAGGGCAAAGTAAGCACCGGCAATAGGGACCTTGCTCAAGATATCCCTTCTGACAATAGGAACGTCGGCACCCAACAAGCAGACGGCGGAACCGGCAGCAACACCCCAGGTGGCAAGGTTGGGGAAGCTATTGGTAATAAACAATGATATCATTCAGTCTTTAATCAATAGTCATCCCAATATATGTATAATTTGTATAATTTGTATAATTTGTATAATTTGTACAATGCGTGTAATGCATGTAATGTATATAATTTGAACATTGGGTACATCTATAAAATCTTACACTTGGACAAGCTTCTCGGGGGTAATGATACCAAAGTGGAGGTTGGAGATGATTCTAGAGGCAGGCATTTTTTAAGTTTTTTTTTTTTGTTTTGGGTTGATTAATGTACGGAAAGGTAATGAGAAAAAAAAAGAAAAGGGGGAGAGGGGAATTTTTTTTTTTTTTTTAGGTGAGCGGGGTAAGACACGGTCAAAAGAAAGAAAGAAAAAAAAAAAAAGTTCAAATTTTATTGATCAATCAATTAGTTGATAGAATTAAAAAAAAAAACAGTAGCAGGAAGATATAGTTTTCTTATGTATGTAAAGAATTAATTGAAACAATAAAATTGATTAATATTTAAAGATAGTTTTGGTGTGTATATGTTTGTGCGTACTTGTTTGTATTGCTTCTTTATTATACTTTTTTCTTTCTTTTTTTTTTTCATTCATGATGGTGGTGGTGGATTAGGTTGATTTGATCTTGGCTTATAAAAAACTTGGTCAATTTTACTTTATTTTTGTACATTTTTTTTTGTGCATCTTTTGCAAATCTTTGAAAATCTTTGTCCTAATCGACATTACCCTAACTATCCCCCTCCCTTCTTTGCTTGCTTCCTGTCACCCCCCAAAAAAAAACCTGATAAAAAATAAAATAAAATAAAGCCCTGGATTTTCATTACACAGATAAATAAAAATAAATAAAAATAAATAAAAATAAATAAATAAATCAAAATATATGGGTCTCAACACACACCCCCGCCAAAGTATTTTTAAAAATAAAAATAAATATAATGAAATAAAGTGACGTCGATTATACTTTCTTTCTTTCTTTTTTATATATATATATATATTGTATAAAATTATTATTAATAACCTTTAATACTAATAGATTTTGAAACATGAACTATTTCCGTATCATAAACATTTAATTTTAAAAATAAAAATAAATGGTATCCTAGCAATATACACAAACACACTTTTAAACACTATTTATATATATATATAAATTATGCATAAACTTAGGTAACTATGTAACTATGTAACTATGTAACTATGTAACTATGTACGTATGCATTTATGTATGTATATGTGAATAAATGCATGTACACACGTATAGGTTTGTAGGTGTAAGTGTATGTGTATGTGCGTGTGCGTGTATCTGCATATGTAGATGTGGAAAGGCAAGAAATGGACTTTATTCATTATTCAAAAAAAGAAGGGGGGGTACCCATTCTTTTTCTTTTACACAATCAAAACCAACAGAACAAGAAAATTTAACCCGCCATTGAACATAATGAACTCATTTGTAATCATACCTCTTTATCTCTCTTTGTCCATGTATTAAGGCATTAAACATAATATAATATAATATGACACGATCTAATCTAATCTAATAAAAGGAAACCCTTATAGTCAATCTATTACTACTAGTTTAAATGAAATTCTTCTTCTTTGTCTTCTTCTGTTGGTGCTTTATATTGCTCTTTCTTTATTATTCAACTATGAATGATATTAATAATAGAATCCACATATTCATTCATAGTTCTATTAATACCAAGATTGAGTGGGAATTCTGAACTAAAGCTTGTTATATTTTTTTTAATAAAACGCCATTGAATATAAAAAAAAATACATACCAAGATTAAGCTTGACAAAAAGGTTCATAATGATAAAGAAAGTATATTTTAGTATCATTCTTTTTTTTTTCTTTCTTTACATAAAAGTGCTTCTAATTCTTTGTGCCCTGATCTACAGACACACAAAAAAAAAAGAAAGAAATCCTTGCCAAATAATGTCTAGATACTTGCTATTATATTTTATATCTATAATCTATTTATTCATTGTTTGTCTCGATTTGTCAATGGATTCTATAGACACTCTAGTTCCAGATCGTCGTTTCGAAACCCTCAATAGAATACTTGAAATAAATAAAGTACCAAAATCCCATTCACTGGATTCAAGTACATTTTGATATTTTATTTTCATTCAATTGTATCGAATTTAATTATTTATATATAAGAAGTATCAAGCCCTTGGACCTTAAAAAAATCCTCCCTCTAATGTACCACGCCATAAGGAAAGATTATGTATCATTACTTTAGACCAAGCATTTCAAGGAATATGTAAAAGTAATAATAATAGCATTATGTGTATATGTGTGGAGTTATAGGTCTATATAAACCTCCTTTAATCCAAGAGAAAAAAATTAAAAAAAAAGGGAATTCTAAAGGAGTGAGGTCAATATATAATAATAATGCTACCAAATAGTTTAAAGGCCTTTACATATACAACCAAGTTTACAGTCTAGTAAATAAATATATAAAAAAAGCAAAGGCGTACAGATCAAGAGGCGTATAGGCGTACGGACATACGGGTGTACATTAGGATATACAAAGTGATCCTTATAAGCACAAGCAAAAACAAAAAAAAATTGTAATTTTATTCTTTGATTTATTTTTGTAAGATTTACCTTTAACTTTCAGTACAAGAGATCTTTGTATCTTACATCCCAAAGCACATTGTAGATCTGTCCTTGGTTTTTCTTTTATTCTTACCGTTTAAGCTACAAATTTGTACTTAGGGGAAACAAGACTGAGAGAGAGAGAGATAGATATATAGACAATTGGTTGGTTACATTGACGTAGATAAAGATAGACACACCCACAAATGTATGTATGTGTATTCTGTGATTGCTTTAGTCATTTTGAATAGTATTATTACATGTGTATGACATGTTAACTTTTGCTCTATTTTTTTTTCATTATGCAGGATACTAAAAAAAACAACAAACAAAATCAGTTTAGGGCTTAGACAATGTACATGAGTTGGATTTATGCCAAGATCAAGTACATATATCTGAATACCCAGTACTTCAAAGTAACCGCCCAACTCCTATGGTCAATAATCTATATTTATAAATAACCTTTTACATAGTTGACGCCTTTAGTTCAATGTACTCACTCCAGATAAACCATCTTCTATAAAATGTATATATTAAAGCTATGTACAAAGTGAATGTAAATGTAAATGTAAATGTAGACTTAATAGACAAGGCGAGGTCTCAATTATGATACAACCCCAAAAAAAAGTTGCTGCGTTTAATATGCAGTAGGATATATAATATAGTATGACATGTTTATGTTATGCTATGCTATGCTAACTTTACCTACAAACCTAGCTCACTAAAATTACATAAAGTCCAGAAAAATATAAGAATAAGAATAAAAGACAAAGCAGGAAAGCCAAAAAAAAAATAAGGGATTACCATTGGAATCAAGAACAGACATAGTAATTAACTACTTGCTCTGTTTGCATTTCTTTTGAAAGTTTTTGTTTTGTATAGTAACGTTATAACTATAGGCATAGCTTAAAGTAGTTAAACGGCTCTTCTTTACTATATGTATTCATTTTTTGTCATTCAATTGGACAGCTATACCTCATAAGCCAAACCCCAAACAAGTAGCACTCACTCGCCTAAATATATATACGTATTTCAAGGTATCCAACGACCACTCATAATCTTTACTAATTCATCGATTGATCAAAACCAAAACCAAAAAATATGAATTTGTGTTTTTTAATTGGAGAGTATAAAGTGGATTTCCAAGTCTCATAATAAAATGTAATTTGAGTATTGTGCCCTATTGATTAAATACTATCGAGGACACTTTAATCAGAGTGCATGTACTTTCACATAGGACAATAAGTCAAAAGAAAGTCTGACTAGTACTTCATGGATATATTGTTACCTTTATAAACTATATACTTTATTACAAGCATATTATTTATTGAATTATTGTACAAATCAAAGATCATTCTGATTCCGGTTCTGATTCCGGTTCTAGATAGAGGAAAAAGTTTCTATCATCTTTTTCGTAAAGAAAATAGGTTTCAACAGATTTCAATCGAAATATCAAGACACCGTGTTGAAGATCTCTTTTCCAAAATCTTTTAAGTTTATAATTATATTCAGATCTCTTCATGTCCTTTCGTTTCTTTTCCCTTCCTTTTCTTCGTTTAAAGTCTTTAAGGTATCGCTGGCAAAATTCAATGTCACGTCTTCCAAGTTCCCATGCCAACAATCTGCTCTTTCTGTTTGTTTTGTCGACGCACAGATGGTACCAGTTTGATCGAGGTGCTTGTACTTGATCAGTACCAACATTCCCAATTTGTTCAATGACAATATGTAGAAAAAAAGGAGAAATAATACCATAAATATCTTCAGGATCATCAATTTCGGATTCGCTTGTTTTTAACACTTTTAGTTGTGAAAAGGACATATCCACAAGTATTTGCCCCGTTTCATTCATGTCAGAAGGCTTATAGAAAATATTTTTTAATTTCATATATTTCAGCTGTCTACAACGGAAAGATATGTATTTAAAAACAGACACACTGGTTTTTGCCATTTCAATTTCCAGTCTTTGTAACGGGTGTGGTGCGTGCATGGACAGCGGATATTCGGGAGAATGAATCATTGAATCAGTAATATATAATGATCGCAAGACTGGGCAATAATTCAAAATAATCTCCATGTCAACACGAGGACAAACTAATATCTTCAATACAGTTAAATTTTTGTAAAGTACAACTGGGTTTGTTTCTACAGGTATAGACTGGTTGCAACAGCTGGAATAGATGTTCAAGCTAATCACTGATTCAGAAAGATATTTGATCCACGAGTTTAAACCATTTTCCTTTGACATATTCTCATTAAACTTAATTGTAGCATGCTTGATCTTTACGTTACAGCGTTGAAGAGTGTCATAAAATAAATAAAATAACCAGTAATTGTTGTCGTGGACTATTATGTTTGCTGTTTGTAGACAAGGAAAGAATTGTTTGCTGGATAACAGTAATTGAGGTTGAATCTGATATTTCTTCTGGTCATAAGGTGGTAGATAGAATCTTGGTTTACGCTCACGTGACCTTAAATTGCAGGTGACTAGATTGGGATACTTGTGTGCAAAGTAAAATATCCACGATGGATCAATATACGGAAAATATAAAACAATCTTGGTAACAGTGTGTGCTGGTTCGACGTTTCTTATCGTTTCGATCTCTTTTTCGGATATTGGTTTAAATAAAGTATTTATATTGATATATTGTAGGTGTGGAAAGTAGCTGTGAATTGATTCCATATCGGTAAGGGAAGTATCGGGTCTGTTTATATTATCAATATATTGGCAAATCGTGAGGTGAACAAGGCAAGTCAACGGTGACAATTGTTCGAGAAATTCATCTATAGTGAGCTCTACTTTCTGAAAATCTAGTTCCAGGTGTGATAATGTTTTCCAAAGACTCCAATCAATTTTTACAGCGAATATGTCTTCGTCATATATTGAGTATTTAAGATACTTTATTCTGGAATATGTTTGCTGCAATACTGGAATATATTTCAAGTCATTTGCAAACAATCTGATATTCAAAGCCCACGTTCGATGTGCATTCCATTGATAGACTTCTTTAAGATCGAATTTGTCGCATAGTTTGTCCAGCATATATCCGCTAAAGTAAACTTGAGCCCAATAAGCGTTTAAAAATGGCTCTGTCCACTGCTTGCAGACTATAGCACAGTTAAGTCTGTCTTTTTTATCGACGTGTGTTGCCAGATATGTGAGAATATTGGGTGGTAATTTTGTTGCCATTGTAGCATAGAGATAACGAGAGAAAGATGTATCATTAAATATCCATCAATCAAACCAATTGATATCTAATTGATTGTTTGACATGAAACGATGAGATTTTAGTGTGACTTGTAGAACCCGAGTATTGGTCACCAAACCTTATTCTTTATTTGAAAGTCGGGACTTGTCTTCCGAAAGCAATTAATTGTTGCACATTGTTTTTGACTTCAAAAAAAAAGAACCTAGATGCGAATTGGTTTGAAAGCAGCCTTATTCCTATTGGACAATATTACACTCTCTGGAAAGATACTAAATAGAGCTTTTGATAACAAAGTGTTTCATTTTGAATACATAGAAAACTATTTTGCCGATTTTATTAAAAAGGAACTCCTTTGAATTGACTGGTGTACATCTATTGCTTGAGACTGTAAGCTACACACTAAAACGTAGCACTTTACAAATTTATATAGTGACTAACATGAAAGGCTTGACTTTGAACCTCATAATTATACCCACTAGCCCCCATACACAGACACACAAAGAAATGTTAAATGTATCAATATAATACAAATATATATTTTAAATTTTTAAATTGTATTTTAGTAATCGTCTATAATTTATATACATACAGTCTAGACAAAAGGTTATAGTAATTGTTCAGGATCTAATATTTGTACAGTGTCGTGTAAGATAAATAAGTTTCCAACAAGTCTACGGTTACTTGATAAAGTAGAGGTTGTATCGTATATCAATGCCCCAATTGAGTTTTTACAGCACCTGGCTCCAAAAACTCTGTACACAAGTCCGTCGGCTTCATTTTCCTCCATAATGACAGGAGCCGATGGGTTAAAGACCGCAATCTGAATTTGTTCCATTGTCCAAGAAGTTGGATAGCAGACTTGTAGTACTTTGCAGCTCTTTTTCCGAGCCCTGTTTTTAACCGACAAGTCTAATTCTAATTCAAGAAAATAGTCGAGATCAGTCGATGTCTTTTGAACCAGAAATTCCTTTTTCATGTCAGAAAACAGGTGTTCTCCATGCCATCTACACGCAACAATGCCGGTCTTTTGTTGTGGAGCTCTGACCAGTGGCGTACAATCGAGTACAGCTGGTTGGAGTTTATGTTCTGAGGTAGAAGTAGGACTGGACTCAGGTTTAGATTGATCTGCGCAATTAGGCAAATTTTGTTCTTGTTCTTGTATCCTGATGTCTGTGGTCAGTTCATTAGTTTTAGTTATAGTAGTAGTGGCAGTAGTTTTGGCGGCAAGGGTAGGTGTGGTTTCAGCCGTTTCTGTTTCAATTAAGTATGTATCTTGTGGGTTGGATGTATTTTTTTGCACGTTATTTCGCAGCCTTTTGGTCGGGATTGTGATCTTGGCAAGTGGTTTATCTGTCAGGGCCAAACTATTAAGATTGCCAAGATTTTTGACAGATATGTCTTCATTCAAAGTGTTTTCTGTAGTAGTAATACTGCTATCTACAACTATTGGATTGTTTTGATCAAATCCAGAGTCTAAAATAGGTTGGGCTTCTTGAATCAAAATAGGATCGTTTTTATGCTCGCCAGATTTTGGTTCTCGATGGTCTACAGGATGATTTTCTGTTTCATCCTTTGTTATTTTGGTTGTTGGTGGCGGTAATGAAAGTTCTTTTGTAACTACAGTATCAACCGTTGATGATGATGTCAATTCTTGTTCTTTTGTTTCTTTTGAAGAAAGAGCCTTGTCAATCTCAATTCGGTTAATCATGAATTCGCTGAGACTGTTCATTGCTGCCTCGAATCCATATGTTTCTACTTTACAAGATTTAGCAACCCATTTTGAAAGTCCAGCTTGATGCTCTTCTTCTCGAAAACGTTCTTCTAGTAGAATAATAGCACCTAAAATAGCACAAAAATTAATATTAGACACACCTTATGATCTTGTAATTATGGTTAAATACAAAAACCAGAATAGTTACCCCAATCCTGAAAAACCAATGGTGATTATTATACAACAAAGAAATCCAGGGATTTATATATTTTAATATGGTGCCAATACATGTATCTGGTCCTAGTTTAC
This sequence comes from Phycomyces blakesleeanus NRRL 1555(-), assembly GCF_001638985.1. Classification (NCBI taxonomy): domain Eukaryota; kingdom Fungi; phylum Mucoromycota; class Mucoromycetes; order Mucorales; family Phycomycetaceae; genus Phycomyces; species Phycomyces blakesleeanus. The sequence continues at coordinate 51,451 of NW_017265174.1, read as the reverse complement.
CTTTTGGTGGCGAATACATCGACCTAGGGCCTGATTGATGGCTATTAATTTATTTATTTAGCTTATTAGCATCAAGAGTTATGCACACAAATATATGCCTCACCTCTGTAAGCCTGTGCTGAATACCTGTAATTCACAAGAGCAAAATCAATAAAAACAAAAACCAAAACCAAAAGCTTTTCACTCACCACTGTGATCCCTTGAAGGAATCGACTCCAGGTTTCCACTTCAAGTCATTGTATGCTTTTTTGAGATTTACTTGAATATCTTTACTTTTTTTTTTTTAAAAAAAAAGTATTGAATATTATCAGCATCAACTCATATGACTTATATATGTTATTCACTCACATGTTTGGATATGGAATTCCTATTGTGACAACAGCTCGACAATTGTTGTCTTTAAAATCAATGCCTTCACTCACTTTACCACGGAAAACCTACAATAAATTAAAATTTACAAGGTTAAATGCATTATTTTCCGATATTCATTAACCTAATGAAAAGAAATAAACAGTAACTGTATATATCTTACCGCAAAGTATATGGCACCATCTTTTCCTTTATTAGGACCTTTTTCTTCAATAGATTTGATGTATCCATAATAATCCTTTAAGGTTTTTTCAAAAGTTGCTTTTGCCTGTCCAGAAGGTTCTGTTACAAGATAGACATTTAAAGTAAAATATTAGTGTTAGAAAGATGTGTATCAATAAACTACAAACACACATAAAAGCTTACCATAAAAAATCCTTTTTCTTTTCTCGAGCCTTTTTAGGATTCCAGTCGCCTACATTAATTAGAATCCAATGAGTATAAGTATGAGACAACATGGACCTTTTCTTCTTATTCTTCTTGTATTATTCTTGTTGTTGTTTTGTAAAAAGCCATTAGAGAAACTTACCGTCCAGCGATTTTTTAGTTTATTCAATGTGCTGTAGGAAGGCACAAAGCACAATACACCAAAAGGCACAGTTTCTGCAATCCCACATAATGCTTTGTACAGAAAACCAACAAAATAAGTCATTACAATTTAGTTTGTATAAAAGAAAACTCCAGAATTTTTTACCTTCTCCAACATCATCTTGGTAGTTAAAGCTCTCCATCTGAGTATATACTCCTTTAAGAAGACAATTATTAGGTCTACCAGAAAACATATTATTATTATTATTAATCAACAAATTAAAAGCAGAGGTATAGATCTATATAGTAGAAAGCTTACCCAGTTGGTATAACCCGTACCCACACCTGGGATTCTTCAATAACATGGTTTGCTTCAAGTCGAATTGGACTATTAAACACACATATATACATTTGAAAATAAAAACAGTTTAGTGATTTGAGTGGATCCAATACCAATATATATATATATATATATATATATATATATATATATATTCCTACTTACAATGGTGAATTCAATTCTGAAGCAAATATGTTCAACTAAAAAAAAACATACATACACACATATTTATAATAGCTCATTAGTGTCAAGTACTTATAGAGAGCACTCTACAAGGAGACTACATCTTACCGGTGAAAGTGTTCCACTTGTTAAAACAATCGAGTGAGTAAGGGTTGAGAGCTGATTGAAAATAACACCAGGATTGAGACACCTGATTATACATACATATTAAAGTTTGCCTTTTCTTTCTCGATTCTCCAATACATAGGAGCAAGTTTGCTTTTATTCTTTAATTACCAAAATCCAAGTTTGAAAACCCATTCAGAGCCTTTTTTAGTTTTTAGTTTTTAGTTTGATTTTTAGCATCCAATTTATTTAAATAAACTTACTTGTTGAAGAGTCTCCAGTACGATTCACCTTTTTGATCAGTACCATTCTGTAGTCATCTTCATAATTGGTATTGCTTTCGTACATGAATCCCAAAACCATAAAAATTCCTTTTTTTTTATGTATACGTGCATGTGTATGAGGGGATTGATTTTATAAGTATAGGCTTTCGTTATTATTATCATTATTTTGGTTACCTTCAATCAGTCGAAGTGCGTAATTACTAAGACATTTTCTATTATGAACCTTTGGAGTACCATCCTCATTCTCAGTTAATTCTTTCTTTGATTCGATATTGGCATCGCGCTCTCTTTCACGTCTGACTGACTCAGCAAGAGCAGCAATTGCAGTGTAAGCCGGAGTAAGTGAAGCCTCGAATGTATTCTTGGTGATTCCAATGTCCTTTAGCTTTGCAATGATTTCTTTGCCAGACCAACTACCAGAACGAATTAAATATATATATATGTTACTTAATAATTAGTGTAGTATGAGTAGATTTACACTTACAGATGAACGTGTTGTTCAAATTCCTTGATAGTAAACATATTAGAGGGATCTTTGATCCATTCTAATAAGCTCTCGGTAAACTAAAATGACCCAGGTTATTATATATAAAAAAGCACAACTTGTTTGTTTGTTTGCTTGCTTGCTTTTTTTTTAAGAAAAAAGGAAGGTATATTAATGTAAAAAGAACAACTTACATAAAGAAGTAAATTGTGTTCCTCTGGAAGCTGTTTATTGCGAATGACTTGATTAAGCTCAGTCTGAAGCATGCCCAAATCAACCTCTGTCACTTCAAACGATCCAGCAGAGCGTGAAGAGTCTTCTATATTGTGTGCTATTGGACCAAAACATTCAAAATCAAATTGTGAATGATATTACTAATAGTTATATACTTTTTTTTGTATTGTTATTACCTTCATCGAGAATGACAATAGCGTCCTTTAGGTCAATACGCATAACCTTTCGAATAACTAAATTGGTATGCCAAAAATTATATTAGATCATACACTCGCAGTCTTGATATCCCCTCTTTTTATAAGTTAGCTAGAGAAATTCTTACTGGGATCAATAAGGTAGTTGTAAGGGCAAAATACGATTTCTGCAAAATCAGCCATACCCCGTGTCGCATAATAAGGACAACCTAGATATTATTATTTTAATAATAATAATAAAACGATCCAAATTTCGACATCATATTAATATTATCGCAAAAGCAAAAATATAAAAGACTTTCTTTATTAAACTTACATCTTGTTTGGGAACCTAGACGAACAATGTCTTCTATATCCCAGATCTCCATGCTTCCTCCTCTTTGGATGTTTGGATTTGAAATCAATTTTCCAGCTTGAAGACCTGGAATACAGTGCCGTGCATCCAGCAGGGTACCACTATTAATATCACCACATATGAATACATACATACATCATATACAGCATAAATCATTTGGCATTTTACCAGTCATCTGCCTTTGTTGCTGATTTGGACACCTTTTTATCGACTGTGTTCATTGAGATTAACCAGATAATAAAATAATGATAGCAACAATAACAGTAGAAACAAATTAAAGATTGTTGTTGCTGTCGTTGATATATAGACAATCCTTACTACACATCTGGTCACGACTACCCAAGATGGACATCTCTAAAGGAAAATCAATATAATTAAATTCTACAATTCTCTTGTGATTATATGCACCCAAAAAGAAAAGACAACAACAAAAAAGAAAAAGAATTGTGGATTACTTGGTCGATAAAACGTATTTCCCTTTAACTCGCCAATGAGTTGAGCAAGCTGTTTGTGCCTATGTGTTGCATGTGTAAATTCACATACATTTAGAATTTTATTTATTTATTTATTTACTATGATTTAATTGGATTTTATACTGGCATTGGATACTCGATAAGCTATATACATACGTGCGACTTCCAACATAAATTTTGGGCAATTTTGGTGCAGTTGTATTTGGTACCGATTCACTCATATTTACTGCGGTTGTAGTGTCGTTCGTATTAACAACTGGATTTAATATTGGCAAAGATCCACCTCCTCCTATTTTTCTTCTAATATTTGCCGGCTGAAAATCATCATCCGTCTCTTCTCTATTAATTTCTACGTAGCTAATTGGCACATTGGTAGCTTCCATCAATGTATCTTCCCAGACTTTTTTTGCAATTTCTGTTGCCTTTTTCTGTTTCTCTGCTTGAATGTCATTTTCTTTCTTCTTTTCATAGTCTAACCATGCTGTAGTTTTGGTATTTCCCGATATTTAGCAAAATAGTAATACCAATCCAATTTATTTTATTGTACTGTATTCTATTGATGACAGATCCACACTTCTTTTCCTTACCCAATGCAGCACACAAAATTGCCAACGATTTTCCAGATCCTAAAAGTAATTTTTGATATACAAAAAAATTATATCCTAATTATTCATACATATGTTAAGTATGAGCAATACATACCAGTTGGACTCTCTAGTAATGCATTCTCACGGTTTTTCAAGGCTTTGACAATCTTGTTTTTTTTCAATAAATATTTTAAAGATGTGAATGTTATTACAAAAAAAAAGAGAGAGTTAAATTAATATTTAAAGCGTCATTATACCATGGACATCATCTGGATCTGAGATTTGTCTACAAAAGATGTCATAATCGATCAATTCAATCGATCCAACAATGAAAAAAAAAACAACCATTACTACTTACATGCTCGAAAAGGAAACTCGATCTTTACTCCAGCCATTGTATAGATTTTTTTCTCTGCTTGTTTGCGTATAATTTGAGCAAGATCAATCTCATTTCGATTTGCTAGTTCAAACGTCAATTCGGTTTGACGCTCCTTTTCTTTCTTCCACATCTCGAATGAGTTTGGCAACTTTTTATTTCTTGACACCATTAATAATATATATATAATAATAAGAGAGTAATATGTACGTGTATGTATTTTAAATTAAAGGTATATATATGTATATACGTATGTGAAGATATGTATATATGTAAAAATAAGCCAATAGAAAAAAAAATTATATGTATAAACTAGGTTGTTTTCTGTCACTAAGTTTCAGTAAATATCACGTGCAGAGACTTCCTGTCTTTAATTCTTTTCAACTTTTTTTTTGTCTTGACATTTGTTATCCAGTTACTTGTCATTGACAATAAATAGATAGTAGTTCTATTTTATCTTTTTTTTTTTAAATACACCATTCTGTCTACTACCGATGGTAGATATCTAAGCCAAGCATACAGAACTTCCTTAGATAAAGATATACTAGTAAATGAAATAAACAATAAAAACAACCCTAGATAAACCACAAAAGATAAAAGAAAAAATAATAAATGGAAAATGCCATGGTGTTTTACTTGAAGTACTTTATATTATTATTATTACTATGCGGTTTAATATTAAAATGGAATTATGATTAAAATAAGAGGGTTAATTACTAGTTAGTTGATAATAAGGAGCTTTCAAAAACTAATAGAAAATTTACAATAAAGCAAAAATAAAATAAAATAATAATTAATTAATTAATTAAATTCAAATACCATCTCTATTCAAATGCCCAGTCTTTTTTGTAGATTGTAGGGCATTTTTGGATCTCAGCTGTTTTAAGAATTTTTTAGTGCTCAAAAACACCTAGGAGCGTAGCAATTTTGTGAGGCTAGAAAAATCCCTCCACAAAAAAAAATGCGGCGGTGTTCCAATATATTGTCTCTCCTAATGTCGTATAATCAAAAAAATAAAATTTTATCACTTCGGAAATAAAAGCGTACTTTAGAAAAAAAACGTACTAAACTGTCCATTTTTTAAATGCTACAAATAAAGTAGCAAAAGTAGCAAAAAAAAGGTCGGCAAATGAAAATTAAATAGTTGGATTTCACATATAATATTGCACTTTGATATATGAGTATATATGTTTTTTTTTTAAAAAAAAAAAATAAAAATAAAAAATAAATAACTATATCAACTTAATTTTTTTTGTCTTATATATAATGTAGAGGGCTAGTTAATAATCTAATAAGAAAAAAATGTAATAATATGGTCTTTACTATGTTTTTATTTATTATGGCTAGTGATAATAAAATAACCTCTAATAAATATTTTGAGTGTATTTTTTTGCCAAACTAGCCCATTAAATTAAATAACAAAAAAAAATTGAAATTGATGTCTGTTTAACCATTTGGTCATCCAAGTATTCAATTATCCTAATAATTTACTACATTTAGTATTATTGTCCCCAGCAAATAAAAAAAAAGAAAGAAAGAAAAAAGATAAAGAAATTAACAACTTATCCCATTTTTTTTTGAATGTAGTGATGAATTCTAAATCCCTTGTAAAACATGATATACATATCACAATTGAATAAGAAACAGACTACAAAACAAAACTGGTTTTTTCTTGTTAATAAACCTGGCAAATTAACAACTTATTGTTATTTTATAACATATATATGTTGCTAGCTTTGATAAGCTAGCTTTTACTTATGGTGTTTGCCAGAATACAGAGAAAACTCATCCAGAAACGGGAGAATATCAGGCACTACATAACATGGTCACGGAGCTTTACTGCGTAGTAAAAAAAAAACTGATATCAATAGCACAAAATGTTTTTTCATTTGAACGTAGCCCAAAGTGTCCTACATACATATATATATAATTATTGTGTAGATAATCATGATTCGGTGTTATAGCAAATACGGTACCCCTAAGGTAGAATACTGTATAAAGGTGTAGTGAATAAAACACAAACATTCTACTATTTAAAAAAATAAGATCTTTATCAATGGTGCAATATTTTACAACACTTTGAATAAAAGAGATACCAGTTTATAGAGCATGAAAAAGAGCGAGAAATTACACAGGGCAAAAGAATGAATATCATTCTCGCAGGCAGTGCTGATAGTAACCAAAGCATACTTTTTATATTTGAAGATCAAAAAACTTTTATAACTACTCTCTGGCAGGGATGTTGTTTCAGGCGTTAAACGCATTGTCCTTTTTTTTTTGTGAGAAATATACTTCTAAAAATGGAAGATTATTCTGCTGTTGATGGCGATTTTTCACTACGTAGTCTCATTCCGTGAGTACTTTCAGGTGAGCCCCAAATGTGATAATAAATCTCATCCAAAATAGGAAACTAACTTTCCTCTCCTGCTTCTCTTGAGAAACCCTCCCTTTACTCGGTAACTTCTTTTTTTAAAAAAAAAAAACGAAATACGCGATCTTATCATATGATTCTCTCGCTCTACATCATCAACAAGGCCGGTGGTCTGGTTTATCAAAAAGACTTTGGAGATCAGCTCGAGAAGCTATCGAGTAATGAATATCTTGTTCTTGCAGGCACATTTCACGGGTAAGAGTGTGTATTGTAAAACTCTATTGATTCTCATTACTTTATTTTTTTTCTCTCATCATCTTTAGTGTACATGCCATTACGTCAAAAATCTCGCCTCTCTATGGCTCTACCGGAATTGAGATGTTAGAGGCCGACACATTCAGATTGTTTTGCTTCCAGACACTCACAGGTAACGTACTCTATTATACTTTGAAAACTAAACTATTTTCAAACAAATAAGTAATAGTATATGGATTCTAACCGAAGTTTATAGGGAGCAAATTCTTGCTGTTCACTGACCCACAGCAGGTTTCTGTAGAACCCTATATGAAAAAGATTTATGATCTGTACAGTGATTTTGTGATGAAGAATCCCTTCCATACCCCGGAAATGCCAATTCGATGTGATCGATTTGATCAGTCTCTTTTGAAGTTCATTAAATCTGTCAATGGTGGATAAAGCAAAAGAAAAAGAAAGATAAAGCACAACAACCAAAAAAAAAAAATCCAAGGCTTTAAACAATTCAGGCTTTCTGCTTTTTTTTTCTTGCTACACACTGTACACAAGCAAGTTGCATAAATGTGAATATGTACTATATTTCTTTCTTTTTTGTTTTCAGGACTCGTTTATAATGAACCCTTAAAGAAAAGCAGTGCTTAACACACACACACATGTTATTGTTCTTTCAATAAGTTACAGTGCCTTTTTTTTATATTTTGGCTTTAATAAATAGCATACAAAAGCAAGAATAATTTTGAATATAGGATTAGAACATTTGGCCTGTTGATTACAGCTTCTTCATATATCTCATTGTCTTTGAAACTAAAAAGTGATACTGGTACATTTGAAAATTCCAAATGCAAAATACACTTTTTTATTGATATCATATCAGCATTAATTTCACAGTGAAACAGATTCAATACTTTAATCAGTGTCAAAGTGCTATAACAGCAACCTATACCCAAAACAAAAACAAAAAAGAAGTATTTGCTTATAAGAATTTTGGACTCATGTTATTCAAACAAGCATTATACTCAACAAAACCATTCTCATTTTCTTGTTAGTGTAACACACATACACTCAAAGAAAGTGCAGCTGTCCATCAAAGGTTCATTTTTTATATATATATATTACATTAAGAAAGCTATGGGGACGGTCTTTGTGACTTGAAGATCAGGACTACTTTTTTCTTTTTTCTTTTCTCAAAGTGTAGGAAACTTTATATAATTGTTCTGTATTCTACCAATGTAAGAACGATTTTCATAGATTCCCAACAACAACAACAATATATATATATATAAAAGTAATGCGCCCGAGATTAATAAAACCCAAAAACCAAATAGGTCTCGCTTGATTGTTAAGAATCTACCAAAAGATCTCACCGAAGAGAAATTCCGGGAACATTTCGCCAGTAAAGGCGAGGTGACCGATGCAAAGCTAATGAAGACAGCGTATGTATAAAAATCAATAATACTAATACTAATTGAATCAAACATTGAACGGCCTCGAGAAAAAAATTATTAAGTAAAATCGATTGTTTCTTTTACTAAATACCTTTCCCCCCCTTTTTTTTCTATTCTTTACTCTTGGTGTAGTTGGGGTGCCTCCAGAAGATTTGGTTTTATTGGTTACCGTACCGAGAAAGCCGCAGAAGCTGCAATGAAGCATTTTAACAATACTTTTATAAACATGGCCAAAATTAGTGTCGAAATTGCAATTCCCGTAAGTATTAAACAAAAAAAGACTATTTTTTTTTATTTTTTTAAGGCAAAAAAATATACTATTATTTCATTCTTTACAAACCATTAAATAATTATATATGTGTATAAACTGTCGATTTTTTCTTTCTTTTAGTATGGCTCGGATACTTTACCTCGTGCATGGAGTAGATACACTGAAGGAACATCAGCACACGATCGAGTAAACGAAACCACTAAAAAGAATGACACTTTCGAGGTAGAGGAAACAGACGCATTCAAGGCCAAGCAGGAAAAGAAATCCCAGCACGTCAATGAATTGAAGAATGCGGAAGAGAATGATCCTAAGCTCAAAGAGTATCTGAGTGTCATGGCAGCTAGATCCAAGACCAAGACCTGGGCTAACGACGATGTTGCTCCCATTAACGGACTTGGAAAGGCCAATGGTGGTGCTGACGATGAGGCTCACAAGCTGGCTCTTGCTGCCGATCCCGAAGACGATTTGTATGAGGATTTGCCACCAAAGAAGTCTCAGGCTGCAGATGACGATGAAGACGAAGATGAGGAGATGGAAGAATCTGTAGAGGACGAGGATTCCAAGGAAAAGACAAAGTCCAAGAAGACAAAGTCCAAGAAGAGCGAAGGTAGTGAAGGCAGCGCACAGAAACCCGATGAGGACGCAGTTATGGAAGATGCCGCAGAACAGAAGCCAAAGTATGACGATGATGCCAATGTAAGAGGAAAGCCTGACGAAGTTGATCCTAAAGATCAGATCAACGATACTGGCCGTCTGTTTGTTCGTAACTTGTCATACTCTTGCACCGAGCAAGATCTTCGTGACTTGTTCTCTCCATTTGGTCCCATTTCAGAGGTATGCGTTTGTGTGGATGATATGAATCAAGAAGAAGAGAAAAAATAGGGGAACGCCTTTCTAAATTTATTTGTGGTTAAATAGGTTTATTTGCCTATTGCAAAGGATACCAAGCGATCCAAGGGTTTTGCATATATCCTTTTCTTGATGCCTGAGCACGCAATCAAAGCTTATGAGGCTTTGGATATGAAGTTCTTCCAGGGTCGTCTTTTGCACATTTTGGCTTCCAAGGAAAAGCCCCCACCAAAGGAAGACGAGTTCTTTGGTCCCAATGGAACCAAATTGAGTAGTGTGAAGAAGGACAAGGAAAAGAAGCGTAGAAACATGGCTGGCAGTGACTTTAACTGGAACTCACTGTATATGAGCGTACGTCTATCAAAATATCATACTACATGTATACACAAGATAAACTATAAGACCATGAGCTAATTTGGATATATATATATATATATTATATTTTTAATCGATTAGAGCGATGCCATTGCTGCCTCTATTGCTGATCGTCTCGGCGTATCAAAATCCGATGTCCTGAACCCTGATGCAGACAACATGGCTGTTAGATTGGCCTTGGCAGAGACACAGATTGTTACCGAGACAAAGGAGTTTTTCGAGAAACACGGTATTATTTTGGACACTTTTGGATCAAAGGATCGTAGTGAGAATGTTATTTTGGTCAAGAACATTCCCTTTGGAACTAGTGAAGAAGAAATCCGTGGTCTGTTTGGCAAATTTGGAGAACTTGGCAGAGTAAGTAATATATATATATATGATATACTCATTTCACAAATGAGTTTCTTTTTATTTTATTTTTTATTTTTCAAAAAATTAAACAAAAAAATGGTTTCAATAGGTACTTATCCCTCCTGCCAAAACAATGGCTGTTGTCGAATTTATTGAAAACAACGAAGCTCGTGCCGCTTTTAGAGGTCTTGCCTACCGTCGTTTCAAGGATTCTTTGATTTACCTTGAAAAGGCACCCAATGGCTTGTTCAAAGATAAATATGACCCTGCCGCTATTAAGAAGAGAGCCGAAGAACATGTTGCTAAAAAGGCTGCTGCCGCTGAACTCATGGAAACCTCTACCAAGGATGATGATTCAGATGTCGCAACCTTGTTTGTCAAGAATCTCAGCTTCTCTACAACAGTCGAGTCTTTGAAAAAGGTGTTCTCCAACTTGGAGGGTTACCGGTCATCGCGTATCAATGTCAAGCCGGATCCCAAGGTTCCTGGAAAGAATTTGAGCATGGGTTTTGGATTCGTAGAGTTTAACAACAAGGAAAATGCATCCAAAGCACTTGCTGCTATGCAAGGATATACTCTCGATGGACATGCTCTTGAGCTCAAGTTCTCTCATCGCAACACAGACGCAAAGCCTTCTTCAACAAAGGCAGAAACCACCAAGCTGGTGGTACGAAACGTGCCTTTCGAAGCAACCTCAAAGGATTTGACAGAACTATTTGGGTAAGTCTAGGAAATAAAAGAAAAAAGAAAAGGAAAGAAGGAGCTGAATATGAAAATACCTAATACTGTAATTTGATAGTACATACGGACAACTCAAGTCTATGCGTCTTCCCAAGAAGTTCAATGGTGGTCACCGAGGTTTTGCTTTTTTGGACTTTATGACCAAGCAAGAGGCCAAGAATGTATATGACAACATGGGAAGTATCCATTTGTACGGTCGTCACTTGGTGCTTGAATGGGCACAAGAAGAAGATGGCATTGATGCTTTAAGAGAGAAGACCGGCAAGTCTTATGCAAAAGAAGAGAGCCACAACGGACGTAATGCCAAGCGACAGAGAGTAGACTTGGATGGTGTAGAAGACGACATGCTGGAGTAAGAGCTATCGCTCATTGTTTTCTTTTATATATATATATATATATTCATTTCAGCCCTATACATTTATTTCTCAAGATTTATATATCACAAATTTGCATTTCAAATCATTCTTTAATTTCATTACCATCTTGATATGAACTTTTTCTTTTTTTTTTAATTCTTATTTTGCTTAAAACCAATTTGACCCATGTATTGAAACATGTGCTAATGATCAGAATCAAATAGACTACACTACTTTTATTGATATTTCTTTTTCTAATGTATCAAAACACACTATATCCCAAGTTCACACAACGACATTTATATGGGAAATGTGTACAGATACAATGAAACTTGAAAATGTACAGTGCACAAGTATCCACCACAGCACAATAGCAGCAATAGCTGAAAAAAATAAAATACACCATTGAGGAAGCATAATTTGATTGCATAACCGAATTTATTATAAGCTTACAACACTGAATGTTCAAGATCCATTTGCAGGCTTATATGCAAAATTCGTACTGATGAGGGAAATACACTGTTCCAATTACCTTGACTTGTTACCCGTGCTAGTGGGAAAGAAGGTTTGATTAAGAATTGAGGTATTTTATTTGCACAAGATTTATTTGATTGGTTTGAGGATTCACAGTATCACATCTTTCCATTTCAAACCATCCTTTTATTTTATTTTATTTTATTTTATTTTATTTTATTGCCATCTTCATATTGGTTGTTCTACTTGAGACCAATAATATTTCCGTTTTAAAACATGTGATGATGATCAGGCTTAAATAGGGTTTCTTCCATTGGCAGCTTTTTGGAATTTGGTAGTTTTTAATACATTTTGGTCTGTAAAAAAAAAACGAACAAAATGAGTTTAGCCAAACATTTTAACTTTTTTTTTCTACCCTTATAAATTGATCAATATATATTTTGTAAAAAAAAACTAAAAATATATTCAAAGTTGCAATTGCTACCATTTTTTCTCTCTTGATACTTTTGATCTGTCTAGACCAACTATATGGATATTAGGCTACTGGAACAAAATTGAGCTAATAATAATCTTATGACAGCTCGAATACATGGTAATGTTAAGCAAGCCTTGATGATACATTTAATTTGCAAAGATATACTCTTTCGATAGAGTGATAATATTAATGATAAAAGATCAAGCTGATATTCAATGTTAGCCATGTATTTCTGTGCTGGACAGATGCCTTTAGATTTGAATTGTAAATCATATCAAACAAAGAAATACTTTAGATTACTTTTTAATAAAACTCTAATTCTTGGCTAGTATATAATTACTTGTTTATTCTTATTCAAGTATCTAATCATGATAATAAGTATCATTTAAAGGGGAGGTTTCTATTACATTTATTCATGTGTTCCTGAATACTCGTTCATTTTCAAGAAACGCACAAAAGAGACCTAAATTTTAAGATAGTATAGATTTTAATGTAAACAGCGCCAATGCTTATTTCTACAAAACTTATATAACATCAAGACTTTCTAATTTAGGTTTCAAGGCTATAATTCATAAGCAAACCTTGGACACGATTAACAATAGTAGAGTCTGTGACAATTTCTATCCCTCGGGTTTGTTGGTGATCTTGAGCTATTTAATTTACAAGTGTAAAAGATGAGCTATATAGCTATATTTACTCTTAGCTTCTTTTACATAGCTCTTTCCTCGTGGTCACCTACCAGTCTAGTTTTGCTCTAGCCATTATTCCTCCCTAAATATGCCGTTACTTGTCATAAACCTATGTCTGTTCTTGGTATTCGGAGATCTCTATATTGATAGATACTGCAAAACTTGATGCTATATTTTTTTTTGATTGTCTGTCTTAATTCTTCTTATGTTCTTGCTCTTTTAATCCGCTCCACATGTATTATTGCTTTGGACAGCCTTTTCCTCCCGCTCACTAGTCCCATCTAGTTATAGATGGTGCATATGACGTGGATCCACATTTGAATATACTTGTTCAGATTCCAAATACCATCTTTCTCCGCACCCTAAATCATCCTTGAATATACAACGAATGCATATTCAAATCAACATCTATCGTATATTCGAAACCTTTTATTATTAACACTACATTTGTAAAAGCTGAAAAACAAAAGACTTTCAATTTGCCTTTTTGTCTCTGGTAATAGCCATATGGTACTGCTCCCTTTAGTTTATTTCGTCTCACATTGATCCCAAAGAAGTATTGTTCCTATATCTTTAAACCACCCGGTAAAATGTCACTCGTTTTATATATATATATATATTGGGACTTTCATTGTTTGTACCTTTTTTTTTTACTTTACTTTATTTTATTTTATTTATATTAATAATCCAAAAGTATTACAAATATAAATAATAAAAAAAAGAATATACATATATTTTATCCTTTCAATACCTGATTCGAGTGCACCAAATCGAGCTTAAGATGTTCAAGGGAACCCTTATATAATATTACATAATATTAATTAAGGCACGTCTATAAATATTTACTAAGAAAAAAATGAAGAGTAAAATAACAAAAAAGGGTTCAATTATAGTGTGGAGTTTTTTTTTTACGAGTAATTCAACAAGACGATATACAAACTTTGGTACTACATTCAATTCAACACTGAATATTTTCATAAATGCATCGCCAATGATTCTGTTGCTCAGGTTTTTCTTGTGCTGCTGGCGGTAATTTGAACCATTGAACTAAAAACAAAATGAAAAAATTATCACGGTTTCTGCAGTAATGATCTTGAATTAAATGCATTACATTATTATCATTTTATTGAATATTGAATATTTATTCCGTATATATTTATATTTATATACATACATACAATTATGTACAAATTTGCTTATCTGGAATATAGTAACCTTTTATTCATAATATGGTTTGTGCGCTTTAAAGTACAAATATATACTGTGTATATACATTATTTTATATATGTAATTCTTGCGAATAAATAAATAAATAAATACAAAAAGAGGATGAAGTGGATAACCCAGAAAGATGATTATTCAAGAGGACAAAAATGGTACAAATATTTGTTCAATTGGGGGGGTCCCTCGTTTAAAGTCAGAAGACAAATAGCCATCCTGTCGGCTTCTCAGGCCTCTTAAAAAAAAATTACTCTCGACTACTTTCCCACTTTCCCCTCTTTTCAACCTTTCCCTCCTCTCTCTCTCTCTGTCTTACTCTTCCTTTCTTTATTCTTTTATTGCTTGCTTGTTGGCTAACCTTTTTCTTTCAATTACTTCTTTAATATTGCCTTTATTTTCTTTCTTTTTCATATATTTATATTTATAATATTTATATTTATATTAGAAAGAAACAAAGAAAAAGAGACTATTTTTCTTTTTCGTACCTACATTCAGTGCCTTCGAATAGATTCCCACCCGCCTTATTCCTGTTTATGCAACGATCGAAATCTAGTTAACAATCTCGACCTACTTCATTGTCTCTCTCTCTCTACCATTGATATACAACTCCCGAACTATATATATATATTTGATTCTGTTACAACATGCGCTCCAACACAAAACTCATTTCGAGCCTCATTAACCGCGTCGCTGTGCGAGTAAGATCAGCTTCCTTCTGATTCCCGACGATCGTGTCTGACTTGATTATGTTAGCTGCCTATCAACAGCGGAAGAAAGTTAGAGAGCCTCGAACAGGACCCGATTGTACAACAGACAGGTAAAAAAAAAAGAGAAACTTACTGCTTTATAAATATATACATTTCTTTAAAAGAAACAGGGAAATAAAAAAAATTGCGTATATAAATATTATGTACTTACAATAAACATGGTTTTTTATATAGTGGCTGCAATCATTGAATTATCTAGATACAAGCTATCAACAATTGCCAATGCTCTTGGAACTGTCCTGGAGAATGTTTCCAATGTATAGAACCAAAAGACAAAAGCCCCATGGTACAACTAAACTCTGATTGTTTTTTTTTCTTTGCTTTTTTTTAGAACTATCAAGCCACATCGGCAGTCGCTATAGAACAAACCATACCCTTTGATATCCTTCAGTCTCAGCTTTTTATCCTTCGCTTACTGTCAGCATGTATGCAACATCAGTGGAAATGCTACCGCGAATTGTCAAAAGAAAGATCAATTGTAGCCAAAACGGCCTCACTTTCATTAGAAGCCGCTGCTGCTGATGCGGCCATAGGCATCTACAATGATTCCGAGTCTCCCCAAATCACAGACGAAAAGTCTATGGCTCAATCCATTGATCTACCCCCTTTAGATGAAGCGCTCGTCACATTTATCCTTGTCTTGATGGGCCGGTTCCTCAACCAGGCTCACTTGGTAGAAGAGTTTATCGAACAACAGCAATTGAACGCATTGGAGTATCCAAATGAACCCCTGCCTCACATTGAGCCTACAACAGCCAATATTGTCATGGATATCTACAAGGCTGCCGGCCGAGTATTATATTATGTAAGCGCAAGCAACTGGCTTACTTACTATGCCAAGATCAAAAGTGTGGTTCAGGTATTGGGGGCAATCAAGGATCTAAATGAACTCAGTCCCCCCGAGATACGTATGTTGGAGTCCAGTTGTCTGACAAGACAACGTTTACAAATGGTTCTCTCAGGTAAAGAAGAAGAAGAAAAAAAAACGATCCTTAGTATTACTATTGTTTGTTTGTTTGCTTGTCTGTATGTTTGTTGAATTGTATATATATATAAAAAGGCTTACCTGTTTTCAGAATTGAGTCCCTATTTTCTTCCCATGGAGCGTCAAGGAAAACTGCTGTTTTCAAAGATGATGAGAAAGGCTATCTGGCGCTGGATTGAAACCTATCCTTCTCAATTTGCGGAAGTATCCGAAAACCAGAGCAGAATACTCAGTGGAGCAGAAGTGTTGTTTGACATGTGTAGCTCAGCTACTGACCACATCAGTAAAAAAGCCATTCTTTGGCCACTTCAGACAATTCTTTTGGTTCTTTCGCCAGAGTTTTTGTTGCAAGCCTTTTTGAATGATCCTACGACCCAGAACAGAAGGGTAAGGCTAAAGGCTAAAGGCTGGTGGCTTGGTGGCTGAAGGCTTTGTGGATTTGGATTTGAATTTGTTGTATTTGCTATTGTTTTATTTAAATTTTTGGTGTGGGTGTGAGTGAGTGGATGTTGAATGTTGGATTTGGAGTCGGGCCTTGTACAAAGAAGAAGAAGAAAAAAAGAAAGCATTTAAATTAACTTTTCCGCTTTTGTGTATCTGTGCGTGGGCCGCTCTCTGTCTGTGTTTGCAAATCCTAGTCAACTTTCCTCGGTATACTACGAACTGCTCTAAGAAACCCACGCACAGCCGACATTGCTGCGGTGTGTTATGTCGATCTATGTAAGGCAGCTACTTATGTACCTCCCGCGGATGAATCTGTCTTGCGTCACATTGTAGCTGATATTGAGGACGACCTAAAGGACAGAGTTTGGGATTTCTCTCGTTCGGCTACCACTGAATCCAGCCTGCCGAATCCCGACTTTTATATTGATATGAAGACCCTGGCAACCGAATACCTTCTTGCGCGTATGCGTCTAGACCCCAAAAATACCCTAGTCACCCTTATTCCTCCCTGTCTTGAAGAGAATGTGCCGATCACCTTCAAGTTTGCTCTTGTCAAAGCTTGTCTTGTCATCACCCAGGATGAAGATCGCCTTCCATGGAACCCGACTATCTCCTCCATGTATGACCCTCTCTGCACTATCCTCCGACGTCTCTTTTTGCAAACTATTGGAATCGAGCTTGGTGCGACCCTGAAGCTTGATCTTTCTACCATACTCAGCGGTCAAAGAAAGAATACCAAAAAAGAAACTGCAGCCATGGCACAAAGTAGAATAGAGCTGCTATTAGATATGTTGCGTCTGTTCAAGATCGATCCCCTTTTGGCTTTATTGGTAAGGCATATTTTTTCTTTCTTTATAAAACAAAGGATATATATATATATATTATTTTATTTTTTTATCTCTCCAACACATACAAACACACTTTCTTTCTATAGGGCAATGACAGTGACCGCGTGGAACAGAACACTGCCTTTATGACAGGTGTAGCCAACCTGATTCAACACCCCGACCAGTCCGTGCGACACTCGGCAATGGAATGTCTCGCCAAACTACACACAACCTCTCATATATCTCAATGGGGTCCCCGGAACAGTAACGTAGTCAATTTCTGGCGCATTTCCTCCCAGATTGTGTTTGCACTGGCACGTCAGATACTGGACAGCAAGCAAAGCGAAGAAAGTCCAAAGTCTCTTTTGGAACTCTTGATGAAGCTCTTGATAGCACGGAATGATTTCTTGCGAAAATATCAGGTACAACTAGATATCAAAAGAAAGGTTACATAAAAATATATATATATGTGTGTGTGTGTGGAGGGGGGGAAGAGTACTCGAATCTGATATGTGATACATTAGGACAATGCGACTGAAGGATCCAACATCAGAGAGCGGCTACAGGCATTTGTTGCCCTTGAAATTGCGTTGCTGGTATCCCTCTGCTCTTCTGACCGTCACATCTGTTCCTATGCAATCAGATGCCTTGGATATCTCTGTATAGAAGGAGAGCTGACGATGGAAGAAGAAGAACCACAGCTCAATCAGATCACTCTCTTGTGTAATCTTCCGATCTACACTGACCTTGCAGACGAAGACAAGGTGTTTATTGGGCGAAAGGCTCAGCAAAAGAGTATTAGGAAATACATGAGAATGATCACACGCCACACGCCAGGAAACCTAGCGGCATGGGAAGAGGCTTGGAAACGCTGGAAGGTCCTGACACAGACCGTAAGTCGCTTTTCTGAGGATGGTTCCGAAGCTTCAAATGAGAGAAAACACGGTTTCCCCAATCGCCAAGGGGGAAGAAATACCTCATCTCCTCTTAGCTATATGGACTCGGAGGAAGACAAGCCAGTTGAGTGGCAAAACTATACTGGCTTTTTGGCGGCCCTGGGCGGATGTTGTTTGGCAACTGATTCGGATTATGGTAATGACCCTGCTGGACGTACACGGTCGTTAGAACAGTCGCAAATGAACGCACGCCGAATCTCGGCCCCTAGTGAGCCCTCTATACTTGCCGACAAGTTTATGAAAGACATGGTTGATTTGTTGGTTTCTGAAAATGTTTTTATTCGTGAGGGTGTCAAGGACACACTTGGAAATGATCTTTCGCCTGCGCTTTACGCCATATTGTTCCGATATCTTGAGGACGCAATGGCCAAATGTTTTGATTCAACAGGAGAAGCAATATGTGGTGCACAGTCTACGCTGTTTGTAGAACAAGCTGTCCTGGTGCTCAAGATGATTTTGGATCGTTTGGCAGAACCCGGAGATTCTTTGTTGAATATTGATTTCAGTACACTCATTCATCAGTTTGCAAAGTATCTCAACAAAGTTCCAAGCAACTATGTTGTACTTCGTATCAAGATCAAGATTTGTCATTTAGTTGAAGCTTTGATGGCTAAGAAAGAACAAATTGTCATCAGAACCGAGATTAAGCTGCGAAACAGATTGCTGGAAATCATTGTTGAATGGACAAGCGATTTCTCACTGGTAGGTTTTTTTTTAAAACAAAAAGGAAGAAGCAAACCAGAGGGATATATCGGTTTAGAAGTAGTATATTATTTAATGAGAGAGAAACGGAGGAAGAAGAAGAGGGAGACAAGAATAATTACTAAAAACCCATTGATTTTTTTCTATTGTTTTGCTTTACTTAGCAGGATGTGCTTCAAAATGACAAACTTAACCGAGATCTTGACCATGCTTGTCTCAAGGCCATTGTCGGTCTTCTTCATCAGCTTCCTTTACAGCCTTCAGAGAATGGAAGACAGGGTGACCCTTCACAATTGAAGAGTCGCTTGTTTTACAAGTACTTTTCGTTTTTCCTGAAGCTTTTGAACCGATATCGTTTAAGCGAGGTAAGAGGGGGTATATAAGCACGACAAAAAAATACACACACGCACACACACAAATTTTAATGGCTTTTGTTTTTTTTTTAAAAAAAATTAATTAATTAATTAAACATTTTAGATAGAGACCGGTAGCGTTCCGACCATACGTGATTCAAGAGACGTTTCTACTGGAACTTCAAAGGTAAATATATCCGTTGTCTCAACACTCGATGACAAGGCGTCCAAAGAAAGAACAAAACACATACAAACTTACTTTACATAGCCTGAGAACTATCATGAATGGGCACAATTAAAAGAATATACCATTCTGGCAATGTCGAATCTGTTGAGCGCCAACATTGACGCTGGACTAAAATACTCGCTATCTATGGGATACCATGAGGATGTCCGGACAAGAACTGCATTTATGCAAGTCTTGACAAACATATTGAACCAAGGAACCGAGTTTGAGACACTAGCAGAGAATGTGATGACAGATCGCTATGAAAAGCTTGTAGATGTAAGTAAAATTTTTCTCTTGACCATTAAGAGTTCAATGGATTTTCTCTATTTCTGTGGGTGACAAATGTCTTATATACATGCATTGTGCCGGTTGGTAGATGATTGTGGTGGATGATATGGATTTAGCAATGTCTCTTTGCGATGTTAGTCCCGCTACAGAAGCATCCGAGATTGCGGAAGTTCTTTTACTCTGTTTTGACTCCCGCCAAAAGACTGTTCCATTTTTAACGGCCTTGATCAAAAAAGAAGTAGACATGACAGGTAAAAACGCATACAAGACACATTGACAAGTGAATGGTATTAATATGCGCATATGCATTTATCTAAAAAGAGCAAGAATCTACGCTTTTCCGCGGTACTACCATGCCCACTCGTATTCTATCAATGTACGCAACCATGACATGTATCGACTATATCCGCATCACACTTCAGCCTGCGATGGAAGCCATTAATAGCTTGGGAGACTCAGAACTCACTTGGGAATTGGATCCTCAAAAGATGGGTCCTGATGACGATGCTTCTAGAAACAAGAGGAACATTGTAAATGCCACAGAGCTCTTGCTAAAGGCAATTTGTTCATCTGTACCAAATGCTCCAAGGTATGTAGACGTGCACACAATTTACAGGAAATATCTCAAAAACATAATATTTTTATTTTTATTTCTATAGAGCATTCCGACAAGAACTCTGTCTTATTGGAGAAGCAGTTCGTGAACGGTATCCTGAATCGAAATACATGGCAGTAGGAGGATTTGTCTTTTTACGTCTATTTGCACCTGCAATCTTGACTCCAGAGCATGCCGGATTTTCTAAACAAGCCTTACCTCGCAACAAGAATGTTGCCAAGATACAGCTTCAGGCCACACGTGTGATGCAGAACTTGGCCAACAATGTTTTGTTTGGAGGAAAGGAAACCCATATGATTGTGTTCAATGACTTTTTGACAAACAACATCTATAATGTTACCAATTTCCTTCGTCTGATATCAACCGTGTCGCCTGATGATGGCAAGGAAGACCAGAATAACAGTATACGGATGGATGAAGCAAGTTTTGTTAGGATGCATAGGGTACTTGCGGACAATCTGGAGCGTATGTCGAGAGATCTGGCTGGAAGAAAATCTAGCGATTCGTCAAATACGTTTTCTATACTTGAAAGAAAAAAGACAATCGACAGATTAACAAATCTGCTTGGCCAACTTGGTCGACCTTCCGAGGCCTCTCATACTGAGCAGTTCATAGCTCGAAATTATGCCTTCACAAACAACAATCATTATTACAGTGAATTTGTCCGTCGTAATAACCATCGTGATCTTGCTTCAATCAGCTCTAAGAACATATTTTTCCAAGGCGGTTCGAGTAAAGGAGGACACCCGGTATTCTACCTCATTGCCCGAAATGTGGATGCAGAAACCTGTGATTTTGAGTTGTTGATATACTATATGCTAAGAGTAAGCCATAAATGGAGAACAAGTGATAACCCATCTTTTGAACTAATTAATAAATAGGTAATGGAACCATATCTCAATCATCCTTTCGAGTTAATTCTTGAAGTGACCCAATTCAAGTCATCGAACGAGATTCCTCCCAGCTGGATGACACAGTTCTTCAAGCTTGTCTTTAGTGAAATGAACGATTACCTTGTCACTCTTTATATTTACGGTCCAAACCAGCACCTCACACGCTATCTAAAAAAGGTTCCTCGTGCGCTTATCAACAAGCTTGTCAAGAGAACTCGTTTTATATTGGGACTTAGTGAGCTACATGAACACATTACTCCTTCCGAAGTAAGACTTCCAAAACTGACAAGTAAGTTTGTATAAAGTAAAAAAAAAGGCAGCCAACCTTCAGTATCTAATACACTTTTTATATATAGCTGATATGGAAGAAGAGAAAACCACTGTATTTTTCCCTGTAACAAGATTAACAAACTTGAAATCAGCTGTGCCAGTTATTGTTAAGGTTGGACAGCTATATGTTCACATAATCACAGTAAGTTAAAGATCTTGAGAGGAGGAATAATATCATTAAAGAGAATAAGGACTGAAATAAAACACTGTGGATTTTAATGTAATCACAGGTTCGAAAACAGGAGATCGTGTACAATCTGAACAGTCAAATGAAGGAAGTGTACCATATATCAGAGTTTGAAGACATGATTGCCACCTCGTCATCAGGAAGTGAAAATGGAGGCGATATATCCATAAAGTACGATCACGGAAAGGCAACCATGGTTCTCTCTTCGCCAAAACGTGATTCTTTACTTTCTGTAAGTGTAAAAGAGAAAAACCTCAAGATTACATATTTTATT
Organism: Phycomyces blakesleeanus NRRL 1555(-); assembly: GCF_001638985.1. NCBI lineage: Eukaryota > Fungi > Mucoromycota > Mucoromycetes > Mucorales > Phycomycetaceae > Phycomyces > Phycomyces blakesleeanus. Next base: position 29,215 of record NW_017265174.1, on the reverse strand, counting down.
TTATTTTTATTTTTCTCCATTTTAACTGTATCCTACATTACAGCTTCTTCGCTACAGAAAACAGCGTTATGAAACATCAAAGCCTGGGGGAGGGAATGAGCGTGCTATCAGACCTAGTGATGTGCCAGGACGTCTGCTAAACATGGCCTTGCTTAATATTGGCAGTGATGATCCTGTGCTGCGTCTGTCTGCCTATAATTTGCTATATTCCCTCAGCTTGTCATTCAGATTTGACATTGGAAATCAGCTCTTGAACGTAAAAGGTGAATTTATATTACATTTTAATATTTCCCATAAAACTAATATATATATATATATATATGTATATATACGTGTGTGTGTGTGTGTGTTTGTACAACTTTATAGATTTATGCATTCCCACCAACAGTTCCGACTTTATTATCAGTATCAGTGAAAGCCTGGCCAGTACTGAGTCTCACTTAACTCTCGAGTTTATCAATGAATGTTTTGTTGGATTTAACAAGTCAAACGATGGCATGAGACAACTGTGCTTGGATTATATGGCTCCGTGGCTTAAAAACTTGAGCATAATGGGACGAGGAATCAGTGGAGAAGGTTCCAAGAATGCATCAAAGACAAGAGACGTACTAAGACTTTTAATCGAAATGACTGTCAAGCAAGTAGACGTAAGTTATTCAAATCAAACTATACATATCAAGGATACATATCACTCATAATATCATCACCTTTATTTTTTAAAATTCATTTTATAGATGTACAAACACATACAAGCTAAAGTGTGGAAGACTTTGGCTCAGGTTGATAGCATGATAGATCCAATTCTTGATGCGTTTGTAAAGTACTCTGTAGACCATGGTGTAGGATCTCTTCAAGCAGAATCTATGGCTGATACTTTTGTTACCATGACAAGTGTCACCGTACGTGGAAAGGTTGTCAGTAGACTACGCAAGGTAATTAAACAACAACAACAAAAATATCTTAATTACGGTCTTTTCTTTCTTTCAAGAAAACATAAGATTTACTTTCTTGAATTTCAAGATAATACAATATACTTCTACAGACCCTTGTGAAACTCTCGCAAAACATCCTGCATGGCCCGAGATTTCTGTTCTCCTTCGATTCGTTCTTATGCTTTCTTTCAACAATGTTGGCCCTGTAAAACCATACCTTCCCGAGATTTTCCATATTGTCTCTTTGCTGGCAGCTACGGGATCAAATTTTGTGCGTGCGTCTGTACATGAACTCGTTGTAAATGTCATCCACACTCTGTGCACTGGAATGCCAATTGGCGAAGAGAGAATGAAGAAACTTCATTTCTTGCTCAACGACGTGTGCGAGAGTAAGAACCGTGTCTACTTTGGACTGACCAAGCACCATGCCAAGGCTTTTACGATTACACAAGATACTATGCATGAATTATCAGAAACTATCAACTTGTCCTCTCTTGAGAATATTGCTCGTATTTTGTTGGAAGCACTGAACATTGGTGCACCATCCACAGGTATGTATATAAAAGAAAGAATAGGTACACATTGGTAACATAACTCGTGTTATCAATTAGATGTTGCAAATATGTGGAGAGCGCGCTGGATGGGTCTTGTTGTGAGCACCGCATTCCAGTTTAACCCTGCGATCCAGCCCAGAGCATTAGTTATCCTTGGTTGTCTGGCTCAAGATGAAGTTGATGATGATCTGATTTACCAGATTCTTGTCGCTCTACAGGGAGCATTTACTATATTTAACTCACTTGATTCAAGCTTGATGATCAGTATCATGATGTGTCTCAGAAACATAATCGACAATCTGCCAGCCGATTCTCGTTATTTACTTCCACTTTTCTGGCTTGCAGTTGCACTCGTTCAGATGAGCTTCCCTGCCACATTCTCTACCGCAGTTGAATTTTTACAGTCGGTTTTACGTGCACTCGATGCCCGTAAGATGTTCCAGAATCGTGGTATGGTTGAGGTCCTTCTAGAGGCTCGTAAGCCATTTGCAGATATTGCACACCAGCTTGATGTCATGAGCGGCGTCAGCTTCGAAAGTCATTTCTCGTTTGCAGTGGCTGGAATTCTGCTCAAGGGAATCAAGAACTGTGACCCTAAAGACATCGTTTTCCAATGTTTGACTACATTTTTGGAGATCGATTGTAAGCGTTCAGCAGAGCAATATATAGTTGAAGCAAGAACTCTAGGTTATCTGGCCGGATTGCTACCAATTGCTGCTAAAAACAACGCACTCCGGGAACTACTTCGTCTGGCTGGTATCAACGATGTAGATCTAGATAGTATCGAATTCTCGTCATCATATGTGAGAATATTTGACACATTGGAAATCCCAGACAATACTACTGCCCTACTGCTTGTATCTTTGCTTGTCAACATGCTCAATTCGGCAGATAATGAAGCAGAAAGACTTTTCCTCTATAGTTTCCTTGCCGAGGCAGCTATAGCTATACCAGAAGTATTTGCGCTTGTGTAAGTTGGGATCGTATTATATTATATTAGATTGGATTTGATTTTTTTTACTGATTTTTTTTGTTAAACAAAATATTTGTCTTTAAGTTATGAGTCACTCCTTCCAAAGATGAACCAGATGGTAGTAAGCAGCCAGAACTATGCAGTTATCGAAGCTGTCAAGAGTATACTTACAACTGCCTGCTCTGAACCTGCATTCAGCCAATCTATGGATCGACGAAGCCAAAGACTCTACCTGGAAGAACTTGGTTTCCCTGCATTGAGTGATCCAACTCTTGGAGCAGCAAAAACGAACGTTACTGCAAATACACAACTTGCGAGAGTTTTACTAGGAAGACTTACTGAATAGTTTCTTTCTGCAATCTCTTTCTCTCTTTACCTTTATCTTCTTATTCTTATTCTTCTTTACGAATAATGTTTATATCCAAACCATCGATCCTCACGATCTATACTATATGTTAACCATTCTTTCTTTCTTTATTACACTATTTATTTATATCTTTATATGTCTTTCCCACGCCAATCATTCACAGCCTTATTCTGTCAGCATTATCTTCAATGAACTCGAATCAACTAGTTTAAATAATACATGTTATTACAAATCGCTTGTATATGCATACACACCAACCAAATAAAACAGCGTCATTTCTCCAAGAAAAAAAAACAAATCTTTATTTCTTTCCTTTTATCACAACTTATTTTCTTGTCCTTTTCTTTTGGAAAACCTTTTATTGTAGCTCAATTGAGCACGCTTAGTATGCTATGAGCCAAAGCTCAAAAGAGAAAAGGATTTTTAGACAATTGTCATGTTCACAAGGCCAAGATCCTTCAGACGTGAGAGATAGTCAACCCAAAAGGTTATTATTTTTTTACAAGTGATCAAAGCTCGTAGTAACCACACCATATATTGGACCTTTGTTGTTTATTTAAAGAATACATGTTTCTGTATATGACAGGATAAAGCTTCATTTTATTCAGTAGAGTCCTTTAGAATATGTAGCATAAAGAAGTTGACGTTTAGTTTTAAAGGACTAGAAATCAATCAACTTAACGGTCGTTAATCTGGTGAGAGCGTAGTAAGGACACTTCAATCAGAGTGTATGTACTTCAATATATGATAATAAATCAAGAGAAAGTCTTACTACCATTACAAATATTTCACCATTTTTTTATATAAAATACACTTTATTACAGATACTTATTTATTGGATTATAATATAAGCCAAAATAAACTGTTCTATTTCTTATTCTGGCTGTGGTTCTGATGAGAAAACATATTCATATTCTTCATCGTCTTGAATAAAACAGGTTTCAACAGATTTGAATCGAATTAGCAAGACATCATCCTGAAGATCTCTTTTCCAAAACATTTTTAGCCTATAGCAATTTTTAGATTCCTTCGTGTCTTCTCCTATCTTTTCCCTTCATTTTATTCGTCTAAAGCATTTAAGGTATCTCTGTGCAAGTTTGATGTCACGCCTTCCAAGTTCCCACGCAGATAATCTGTACATTTCGTGCATACCGTCAACGCACACATGGTACCAGTTTAATTGAGGCGTTCGTCCTTGATCGCTGTTAGCATTCCCCATTTGTTCAATGATAATATTTTTAGGGTGCGATTCAAAAGTAGATCCGTAATCGTATGTTTTTAACCATTTTAGTTGTGAAAAGGGCATATCCACAAGTACTTGTCCGGTTTCTTCAATGTCAGAATGATGATAATAGATCTCATCCAATGTCATATATCTCAGCTGTCTACAACGGGAAGATATGTATCTAAAAACATGTGTATCGATTCCTATTTCACTATATTCCAGTGCCTGTAGCGGGTGTGGTAAGAGTGTAGACTGTGAATATTTTGGGGAACAAATCTCTGTATAATATATATATAATGATTGCAAGTCTGGAAAATGATCCAAAATATTCTCCATGTTCATATAGCCACCATATTCTATCTTCAATACAGTTAAATTGTTGAAATGGGCGAGTAATTTTTCTTCTTTATGTTTAGCCAGGCTGGAATGGTTATAATTGATGAGCAAGTTATTCACTGATTCAGAAAAATATGTGATACACGTGTTTGGATTAGCCACTTTTGATGTCTTCTCCCAAAATTCAATTGTAACATCCTTGATCTTTACGTTAAAGCATTGAAGAGCGTCATAAAATAAATATTGTGGCCAGGGATTAATGTCGTAGACACTCGTGTCTATTTTTTGTAGACAAGGAAAGAATTGCTTGGCGGATAACAGTAATTGAAGTTGACTCTGATATTTCTGCTTGTCATCAGAAGGTGGTGAATTATTGTAGTCTAGATCATCATATGAGCTTAAATTGCAAGTGACTAGATTGGGATACTTGTGGGCAAAGTAAAATATCCACGATGGATCAATATACGGAAAACATAAATCAATCTTGGTAACAGTGTGTGCTGGTTCGACGTTTCTTATTGTTTCGATTTCTTTTCCGGATATTGACTTAAATACAGCATCTATACTGATATATTGTAGGCGTGGAAAGTAGCTGTGAATTGATTCAATAGCGGTAAGGGAAGTATCGTAGTGGTGTATATCATGATTTCTGTAGTAAATCGCAAGGTGGACAAGACAAGTCAACGATGACAGTTGTTCAAGAAATTCATTCATCTCGAGTTTTATTTTACAAAGTCTTAGTTTCAGGCGTAGTAATGCTTTCCAAATTCTCCAATCAATTTTTGCAGCTAATTTATTTAGGCCATTAACACGGCAGCAAAGATATTTTATTCTGGGATATGCTTGCTGCAATACTGAAATATATTTCAAGGCATCTTCATGAAATTGGATATTCAGATCACGCACTCGATGTGCATTCCTTTAATAGACCTCTTTAAGGCCAAATTCGTCGAATACTTTTTTATAGTCTCACTCTTAATGTCAATTTTAGCCCAATAAGCGGTTAGAAACGGTTCTCTCCACTGTTTGCAAACTGGGGCACAATTCTTCTAGTCTTTTTCATAGAGATGTTTTGCAATATCTTCGAGGATCTCTAGTGGTAGTCTTGTTGCCATTGTATCATAGAGGTAATGAGAGAAATAAATGTTATTAAATATTAATTAATCAAACTAACTTATATCTAATTGATTCTTTGACATGAAGCATTCAGAATGCAGTGTGACTTGTAGAAGAGTCTTGGTCACCAAACCTCCTTTATTTGAAAGTCGGGACTTGTCTTCCGAAGGCAATTGATTGTTACACCTTTTTCTTTTTCTTCTTCTTCATAAAAGAACCTAGATGCTAATTGTTTGAAGACATTTCTTGCGTCCTTATTAATATATATATTTTTTAAAGATATTAGATAAAGAAACTCTCGATAATTGACTGGTAAACGCATAGTGACTTGGATTGATTACTCCCAATACACAAACACAAATATACTTTTGCTGAATAAAGTCAGTCAGAAATGGTCACTTCAATCAAGCTGGTATTGGCGCAAGGGATTTCATACATAGGCGTTCTTTTGTATCACTTATCAAAGTAAACTAAAAAGTAACTTTATAGCTATAGAAACAACTTCAATTAGTTCAATAAATCTTCTTTACTATATGTATTCATTTTCTTGCTATTCAGTTGGACAGCTATACCACAAAAGCCAAGCTCAAACATTTGGTATATGCTCATCCAAATATATATTTTCATTTCAAGACATCTAACAGCCACTGGTAATCTTTACTAATTAAAAATGATATAAAAAACGGCTTTTCTATAGATTAAATTAATTGATTGATTGATTGATCAAAACCAAAACCAAAACCAAAACCAAAAGATATCAATTTGGGTTTTTTAATTGGAGAGTATAAAGTGGATCTCTAAACTCTCATGGTAAAATGTAATTTGAGTATTGTGCCCCGTTGATTAAATGATGGTAAGGGCACATTAGTCAAAGCGTATGTACATCCACATATGACAATAAGCCAAAAGAAAGACTAACTTGTACTTCAAATACCTCATTATCTTAATATAAATTATATACTTTATTACAGCAATATTATTTATTTAATTATTATTAATAACAGGAAAAAAGGTTTGGAACTCTGAGCCCACAAAATACAGGAGAGAAAGCATAGCATGTATTCAACATTCAATTGCTCATCAGCAATAATAGCTAAAGAACTCAAACTTCAAATGTAAGATTTAATGTGTGTTTATTATTGAAATATACTTAAAGTAAGAGTAATATTTGGTATGACTTCCTTTGACCTCGACTATAGCTTGGTATCGATGTTCCATTCTGTCTTCCAAACTTGATGCCAGTTTGATATCTATCATTTTCTACTAATTGAATTGCAGCCTTCAAATAACAAATTTTGTTGGTACTGACGCCTTTCATCACTCATACGCTCTCTCAAATTCACTATCAGAGATGCTCAATAGGGCTAAGATCCAGGATTTGCACTGATCACTAGTCAAGTTCCCGGATCTTACGACTGGTTTTTCACTATCTCGAATATGACCCAGAATGATAGCTGGCGTTGTCTTCTTGGAACGCAAAGTGCCTATTCTGTTCTTGCAAAACATTTTAGGGATAAAGGGAGGGAGGTCTGAGCCGAGGTGATTACATATTGGTTTTGATTTACATCCCCATATAGAAACACCAAAAACCACTAAAACTACCAGCCTAACAATAGCTTCAGATAACTACACCACTCTTCTCTCACTTGGTTCCCTTGACAATCTTTTTTATGCCTTTTCTCAAATCTCTTAATTGCTCTAACTTTTCCATAATTATATTTGATTGTAACTCATGTTTCACCGAGCCAAATTACATCTTTCCACTTGTCATAGGCCCAATTGACATGCTCTCAAGCTCAATTCAACCGCCTTTTCTTGTAGCTTTCTGTTAAAACTGACTTATATCCTTCGGTATATTATCCAAAGCCTAAAATTGCTTGAGACAGCTGATTATTGTCCTTCTACAAAGAAATAAACCGCCATCTTCTTTTAAGGGGCTTTTTGTCTAGAGTAGGAGGCAAAAGGGGTCCCTCATAACTAATTAAACAAGGTGTCTTTCTGTTCTCTCATAAGCCTTTCTGGACCTTCCTAGCCCTCTTATTAACTCTGGTAGTCCTATTTCATTTATTCTCTTAATCATGTGCCTGACAGTTGCTAGATTTCATTCCAACTACTAATAAGATATGGCCTGGCTCGGGATCCGTAAAATCCTTATAAATTATGGGCTCATATTTGTAGGAATTACTTTTCTCACATAAGCTACGTGTCTTTTGTGATGAAGGTGTGTGTTGCATGGTATATTCCATTGACAGAATCGAGTAAAAGCAATGTTTTTTTTAGTCCTTTTTTTGCAAAGGTTGAAACTTTTTAGACAGCGAGTATATATATATTCGTAAATTTCATGCCAAAAGATATTATCCTTAGTCGAGAACCGCTACTATTTCTTCTTCTTTTAAAAGAAAGGAAGAAAACATATGCTTGCTTTTACTGGCAATAGATCTTATATGATTTTATTCTTAAACGACTGTACTAAAGGCTATGTGTAAAATCTTATTCAACCAATTTCAAGTAAAGAAGACCTCAGGTCTTACTCTCTTAATTGGTCTATAAAATCATTCATATTATTTGGATAACTTTCTCAGTCAAGATATAGAGACAAAGTGTGTATGTGTTTTTCTTTACATATCTTCAAGGAACCAAAGAAACCACTCTTTATTCGTTAATAATAATATGTATTCTTTCTTTTTTTTTGGAAAAAAAGGAAGGAGCCTTCAATAAATGGGACATTAAAGAAGTAAAGACTGATTGACAATTATCCAATGCTACACATACACTTGACTGCAACAAATTGGTTTCATGTTTGTGTATATTGTCAAGTAAACTTTTCCTATAAGCTATATATAGCGCTTATGGCGCCTAGGTGTATGGAATTTAAAATAAATTGAGTAAATTATACTATATAACCTACGGATGAGTCAAGTTTATCATAAATGAGCTCCTCTGACTTAATTTAGATGCTCAATTTTTCTCACCCTACTTTTTGTTTTTGTTCAAGGAATGTCTAGAGAACAATTCAGTGCAGTGTCTTGAGCTAAGCTTCTTTTCCAAAGCCATTTTCTTAATGAACACACACAGACGCACACAGACGCACACTAGAACACATATCTATGGACTATGAAGAGCAACAATTTACAGATATTTTGAAAAGACTTTTGTATCATTCAACAGACAAGACTATGAATAGCTCCTTTTGAGTTTTGTGACTATTTAAAATATGTTTGTGTTTTGTATTGAATGTCAAGCCATCTTGTCTTGATACTTTATCTGGGCTTTTGTGAAATGGAGGAGGAATTTTAGGTTCAATTCGTCTTTTTTTTATACTGTGTCTAGGCTTTTACGATAATACAAGAGGAGATATTTCAGGCCCAATTTGGCTGGAGGAGATATGACTCATTAATGTATATATAATACTGTAAAGGTTTGTGCCCCAGTCTTCTTATAGACGCACTACTTTCGTTTTTTTTTGTGACGCTTTGACACGTAGGGTACTTGAGGGAGCAGGTATAACTAATTACAAGTCTACTATGAGGAAGGACGCTCTAGTTGAATAGTTTTTATGGCCGGATTACTAGCTAGCAAGGGTTATATTATCAATTGGAGGCGTGGTAACGAGGGTCAATAAACTACTGTTAAGAGGAAAAGTTCTCAAGACAATAGAAATACACTCAGTATTTAATTAGGGGCGTCAAATAATATTTATGACTAGGCGTATGGGGATGGAATCAGTTGTCAAAATGAAATAAAAATGGGAAAGTGTTTTTAACGAGATAAAAAGGTTCCTTTATTATCCTTCACTAAACTTCCTCTGATAATGGCCTCCTCTGCCAATTTCGTTCTTCCTACTCTACATCCACTTCAGTCTCCTCTCGCCACTTATCACTTTCTCCGCAATGTGGCGGCCACCAACCATCACGCCCACCGTCTCAGCTTGAGAAAATAAAGATGCACCCTCAAACTTGAGCTTACGTTTATGTAGAATTGGTAGTATTATAGCGCACAGACCATGTTATGCTACTTTTGTGTAATACACTGTGCTTTGAACAAGTAGATACTTCACTGTCTATCGATGTGATTTTAATACAACACCTAGCAATTTCAATATTTAATAAAGTTAATTTCATATGAAAAAGTTTGCTGGTCTCAACTTTCCCACTGCAAGTTAAATAATGGGATTACATTTTAAACAATATTAAGCTTGCTATAATGATATACATATCGTACTGTCTTGAATTCCAAGCTGTTCAAAGTGGATTTTATTTGTTTGAATGTTTGTGTATTGTCTTTAACTACAGTAAAGAAGACTATAGCTTAAATAATGCAAGTCCTTGTGAGGATTAACAATACACAGCACTGTATTTGAACCAACAATCGTTTTACTTATACTAGCACTAGCTGTTATAATGTGTCATGCTGAGTACTCATAGGGCTCTATAGAAAAAAATACATTTCTTATATATAATATTTACTTGTACCGTTAACTTTGGCTATCAACATATTGAATGCAATTTTATTCCCATAGTCAATCCCATAGTAGCTGTATATTCTAGTACTACAGAATAAAGTAAAGAACCTATGTTTTAATAAGGTTTCGGGGTTTTTTTAAAAATAAAATAAAGAAAACATGTGTATGTATCTCAAGAAGTGTAATTAAAGAAGTATAAAATCCAAGTAGTTAGAATTAAAGAGAGTTGGTTATATATTTAATATTTGACGAAGAATTAAAAAAGGCGTTCATTTTTTTCTTTTTTTTTTCTTTTTTGAGCAGCCAATCAAGGATCAGTTAAGATACTAAAAATGAATCCCAGAATCTTTGTGTTACTTTAGCAAACACTTCTTGGACATTTGTCTTTACTATGTAACCTTTGATATAAATAATTCTACAAGTATAAAAAGGATATTAGATTCGAAAAAAAATCATCCTTATTCTCTCTTATCAATCCCAATATCACTTTTTTCTACCACTTCTTTACCGCTTTTCTGATGTCTTCACGTTTTTATCTACCCACCGGTCAGTACTATTGTGTACAGCCTTCATCCGTAAGTGACACGACCCGGTTTCTCGGAAAAAAAGAAAAAAATCAAATGCGGTGGACGTAGCCAGCTGCTTAAAACATTTCTTTGTTGTAGACCCCTAGTGTTTCAGACCAAGAGTGGCTTGATTACGGTAATTTTTATTAAGAATAAATTACTTGCGCCTTGATGGAATACACACTCAAATCTTTGTATAGGGTGTCTTAATGGAAATAGCACACACCAGCAAGCATACCCTTTCCAAAACTATGAGCCTCGTACACAACAGGATAGTACTTGCCTCCTGTCCTGGGACCAGTTCAAGAATCATATACCTGGAATATTAGGTATTCATTTGTTCTTAAACACACAAATTAAAATTTAGAGAGGTTTCAACTTTAGGCTTGGATACATATTCAAGTAGTGCTAACTAAGAAAACCTTCAGCTGCTCCCATCCCTGGTGCTAATGTAGAGCCGCATTTTCAGGGTTCTCCATCGTTGCCACCGCTTGGTCCAACTTCCCCAGGATCTTCTCAAGGCCACGATGAAAATGGTACGTAATGGGTTACACAGTAAATTATTTTTTGAATAGTTATATAATGAGTATGGTCTTTTTCAAGATTCTGATTATCAGCCGGAAACAGCCCAACAACAAGTACAATATGATCCTCATAATCCATCGTCTCAAAACACCAGAGCTTCCGGTCTAAGCCCTACAAAGAGGCACATATGCCCTAAGTGTCTGTATAAAACGGATAAGAAATCTAATCTTGCTAGACATTTGGAAACCCACTCGGGCAACAGAAGTTTGTTTTGCTGCCCTAAATGTCCAAAAAAATACACTAAAAACTACAATCTTAAAAGACATATCAAGCAGCGCAAATGTTAATGACCTATGATAACCTATGCTCTTTTAGTTACGTTCATATATATCCTTTCCTTTGTACAACTTCTTTATTTATGTTCTTTATCTTTTTATTTCAACTTTCCCTTTTATCTCTATCTTCACTTCCATTTTCATTTTCAATTCAATTTTATTTATGTTCTCTTTTATACTCAATAAAAGACCACTGATTTACTATACAATCTTAGTACTGGCATCATATCCAGTGTATACATGGATTTTATATAGTTTGTATAATGAAGCCTAATCCTATCTTCTCATTTTCCATTTTTGTTGAGGCAATTATTAGAAGAAATTTAGTCGATATCATATTATTCTTATAAACGGACATTATATAAGCTAACTAGATGGTGATATAGAGAGGTCAAAAGGGTGGGAAATATGCTACAAGATATTTATTTATTCAGAATGGTTTCTCAAAATCAAATATAATTCTTGGTTCTGTGTTCTCACACCTTTGCCTTTTTGATGGTTACTCTACAGAGTCTGTTACAGTATCATGGCTTACTGAATAGTATTTCCTTTAAAGCTAGTGTGTCAAAATTAATTCACTGCCCAAGTAAGCTTCTGCTCCAGCTCCTCCTACTCTTACCTCCTTTTCTCTATAAATAGTAGTAACAATTATTATAATAATTGCATATCATCTGATGTCGAATTGCTCAGCCCCATGTTTTTGTTAATTATCTGTCTAATGGTTCTCAAATGAAGATATGCTGTTTTAAAGCTTATAGTCAGATATATGTTTGATGAGCAGTGTACCATATGTACACATCCTCTCTCTCTCTCTCTCGTCTTATTGCTTGTCGCCAATTTATATTTGAATTGAAGAATTGTATGGCTGTACCAGTCTTTAAATACTCTATAAAAAAAGGTATCCTTTAATATCATTACCTGTGGTTTATGTATCTATCACTTTGGTTTGATGATCTTATTTGAAGAGATGTAATATGTTATATATATATATATTCAGCTAGTTTATGGTTTAATTATAATAAAAGTATGCAGAGTATGAAGAAAAACTTTTGATTTATTAAGAATACATGTAAAGATATTGTACAAAAGATATATATATATATATATATATGACATAATTTGAATATAAAGGCTCGCATAAGCTATCTACATTTGCTTTGGCCAATATGTCTGGAAAGGTTGTATTTCGTAGTATAGCTTCTTTGACATTTTCCGCAGCTATACACAGATCTTTTTCCTTTGTGGATGCCCATATGTCTATCAAAATTGTATTTCTTGGACGTTCTATAATAGCAGTCAAGACATACGTATTCATTTAAAGGCTTTGGACTCAAAGTACTGGAGTTTGGAAGCGGCAGTCCATTGCTAGTATATTTTAAAGTATGAATGTCATTTGGATTGTACTTTATCAGCTGTTTATGATCTTCAAGCTCTACAGCTTAATAAAAGACACAAATTCGTTAGAGAATCATCAAAATCTCTCGTTTAATATAGTTTCTGACATACCATACTTAGATTCATACGGAGATGATGCTGGTGAGTCATGTTCTAGAGGAGGTATTGATGAAAGTCGTTGATAAAAAGCCTTTAGAGGTTGCTTAGTCGTAAAAACTGCTAGATAAAGAATGTTTTATTAAACCAAGAAGATAAGTAAAAAAATATATTAGATCTCTGAGTTGAGGGCGTATAAGTTTATTTTCTTGTAGTAGAATAGGAAGAACTTGTATTGTTGGTAATATTGAGACGAGAAAAAGAGTCTATATGAGATTGTAAGCATGGATTACTCCAACACTTCAGTAATCTAAGTTGAGTATTATAATTACCCATATAAATAAACTGCTTATAATAAATACTAGAGGTCTACAAATATATCTTAGATGTTAGTTATATCCACCACATTTGATTTTCTTCTTTTTTTCCGAGAAACTGGATCATTTCACTCACAGATGAAGGTTGTACACGCTCATACCGACCGGTGGGTAACCCAGAATTCAAAGACATCAGAAAAGTGGTAAAGAAGTAGTGGAAAAGAGTGATATAGGAGGTGAAGAGTAAGGATGATTTGTTTCAAATTCCAAATCCTTTTTATACCTGTAGCTGTTTATATCATAGGTAACATAATAACACAAATTTAAGAAGAATAAGTGTAAAGGTAACACAAAGATTCTGGGATTCATTTTTAGTATCTTAACTGATCCTTGATTGGCTGCTCAAAAAAGAAAAAAAAAAGAAAAAAATGAACGCCTTTTTTAATTCTTCGTCAAATATTAAATATATAACCAACTCTCTTTAATTCTAACTACTTGGATTTTATACTTCTTTAATTACACTTCTTGAGATACATACACATGTTTTCTTTATTTTATTTTTAAAAAAACCCCGAAACCTTATTAAAACATAGGTTCTTTACTTTATTCTGTAGTACTAGAATATACAGCTACTATGGGATTGACTATGGGAATAAAATTGCATTCAATATGTTGATAGCCAAAGTTAACGGTACAAGTAAATATTATATATAAGAAATGTATTTTTTTCTATAGAGCCCTATGAGTACTCAGCATGACACATTATAACAGCTAGTGCTAGTATAAGTAAAACGATTGTTGGTTCAAATACAGTGCTGTGTATTGTTAATCCTCACAAGGACTTGCATTATTTAAGCTATAGTCTTCTTTACTGTAGTTAAAGACAATACACAAACATTCAAACAAATAAAATCCACTTTGAACAGCTTGGAATTCAAGACAGTACGATATGTATATCATTATAGCAAGCTTAATATTGTTTAAAATGTAATCCCATTATTTAACTTGCAGTGGGAAAGTTGAGACCAGCAAACTTTTTCATATGAAATTAACTTTATTAAATATTGAAATTGCTAGGTGTTGTATTAAAATCACATCGATAGACAGTGAAGTATCTACTTGTTCAAAGCACAGTGTATTACACAAAAGTAGCATAACATGGTCTGTGCGCTATAATACTACCAATTCTACATAAACGTAAGCTCAAGTTTGAGGGAATTTTTTTTTCAAACGTTGGCAAAAAATCTAAAGTAGTGTGTCTTTAAACAGACTGGGGGCACAAAGCTTTACAGTATTATATATACATTAATGAGTCATATCTTCTCCAGCCAAATTGGGTCTGAAATGACTCCTCCATTTCACAAAACCTAAAATACTATCACGACAAGATAGCTTGAAATTCAATACAAAACGCAAACATATTCTAAATAGCTACAAGACTCAAAAGGAGCTATTCATAGTCTTGTCTTTTAAATCATATAAAAGCCTTTTCAAGACATTTGTAAATTTTTGCTCTTCATAGTCCATAGATATGTGTTCTAGTGTGCGTCTGTGTGTGTGCGTGTGTTTATTAAGAAAATGACTTTGGAAAAGAAGCTTAGCTCAAGACACTGCACTGAATTGTTCCCTAGACATGGCTTGAACAAAATCAAAAAGTAGGGTGAGAAAAATTGAGCATCTAAATTAAGTCAGAGGAGCTCATTTATGATAAACTTGACTCATCCGTAGGTTATATAGTATAATTTACTCAATTTATTTTAAATTCCATACACCTAAGCGCCATAAACGCCATATATAGCTTATAAGAAAGGTTTACTTGACAATGTACACAAACATGAAACCAATTTGTTGCAGTCAAGCGTATGTGTAGCATTGGATAATTGTCAATCAGTCTTTACCTCTTTAATGTTCCATTTTATCAAGGCTTCTTCCTCTTTTTTGTTAAATAATAATAATAGATAGTGTTAACGAGTAAAGAATAGTGTAATTGGTTTCTTTAAAGGCTATAAAGAGAAAAAACAAAAGACCTACAACTTGTATTGATATCTTTATTAAAAAGTTACTCAGATAATACGAATGTTTTGACAGGCTAACTAGGATATTAGCGCTTCTTTTCTCTTTGGTGGATGGAAGTTAATCCTACAGACAGTTATTATTTAACCCTTCCCTACTGCTTTATTCTGATTGTAAAGCAATTACACTGTTTACTATCTATTATTATTATGTATATGACTTGGTATAATATTGGTATATCAAATTATTTATAAAAGTATAACATTTTAAGGCAAATATATATATATATCGTTTAGCACTACTAACTTCCAGTTTTTGCTTTAAGATATATAGGCTAGGTAGACTGGCATCTTCAGCACGATTGTATTAAGAATAAATAACCGTACTATGCAAAGAGAGAATAGTCCGTTTGTTTAAATTTATGAAACTCTTTTAAATGTTTCATAGTTGTCTTAATAACTAAAAGTTTACTCATATAAATTCATATGCTACATGTTGAACCAATTGATCTTTAACTTTATACATTTCTTTATTACTTAATTCAATTCGATACGTAATTACCATCTTGCACAATATGTGCAAGATTCATTAATTGACTCGATACTTAGCTTATATATATTATGATAACAAGATGTTTGATAGCTTTACTGCTTATATAGCTATAAGTTTTATGTAAAATAATATTCAGGATGCTTGTTTTTTGTTTGAATACAATTACTTTGATATAAGTTGCCTACCATATCAATTTCTTTTCTTTCGACTCTTATTTTAAATATGTTTGAGATAAACAAGGTTTTTTTTACACATGGCTTCCTCTACTACCAATCTAAATCCAAATCCTCATCCACTTGACTTCTATCTACTTCTATAACACACTGTCAAAGCAACTCATATTTTGAGTGTCAACAAAGACTCAAGCTCTCTCATAGATGTGGGAGGAACCAAATTACTTCATTCACAAATCTGGCATAATGAACGCTTCCCAGGAATTGTTATTTTTCTCGAAGTTATCCCCCATGGTTTTGACTCACGTCAAGCTCTTTGAGCTTTTATATCAGCAGCATTTCACTTGATGTCTGGATCCCTTTTCGAAGGACGGCAATAAACTTCTTTGTGAGACTAATGTTTTGTCTACAGACTGTACAGAATTTACAAGTGCAGTTCAAATAGGAATTCACTTTCCTGACCATAACAACACTATTTGTGGTGCTATTTTCCTCACTGTAGATAATCAAGTCCAGAAACTTACGCTATTGCGGCTGCCTGCTGTAGATAAACAGGAGCATATCGATGATATTCGTGAAATTCTGGCAATTTATGGACGAATTCTGGATGTAGGTATTTGCCAGAAACCTAAGTGCAATACCTTTATTATCCCAGGATATGTCATTATACAAACAGCCCACTGTAATCCCGACTAAATGGAACAGGATTATGAGTGATTAACCCATAGTATTCAGCGGCGTAACACTGATTATTAGTTCTATGTTGTCACTTGCTTCCTTCCAATATGATGTAGGTACTGCCACGGAGATGGTTATGACTGCTCCAACTTTAATACTCATCCCACTTTTCAACGTGGCTTTTGGCTGTGTTACGAAAATGGACACGCTAAACCCAACTGGTTTCATGGTACTGTCCGTCACATTCACCCCCAAATGTACCATAAGTCACAGTCTCCTGGTTCCATGGATGTGGACTTTGTGAGCCATAATGCCTTTAATCCGAACCCTATTTTTGTCGCTGTCTCGGTCGATACTAACAGCACAGAGACATGAAGTGATCATGCCTCGTTAATCCTGCAAAAGGTTGTCCAGATTGGAAACAACCCGATATTAACATTGTTCACCAATGAAGTCCAATCAGAAAATCCAGACCTCTCCGCAGAGTA